>NC_084633.1:162500-425000 GCF_033978795.1 Nerophis ophidion
CTTTAGAGTAGTCAGGGTACAGCTTGTACAGCATGAAAAACCATTATTGTCTAAATACTGTGGCTGGTAACAATGACAACCAAGATAATTGTGTTGCCAACAATCAACTGAAGACAATCCAACATTTCTGGAGTTTGCGTTGCTACAGTATTGTCCCCAGAGGAGATATAATAAAATAGTTGCTTAAATGTTGGGGGTTTACACCTACATGTGGTGCAAATTCTCAATGACGCAGATTAGTTTTATTTATGATAAATGGGTTAATCCCGGTTTGTAAACTTCATCACAATACTTGGTCAAACATTTATATAATTTGTGCATAAAGAGATCGACTTTGTTTTGTATTGAAATTGCTTGCTTTGTGATAACTTTTGTGTTCGTGGTTGTTTTTTGTCTTAGAGTAAACCTTGTTTAATACATGTAGTGCTAAATTTGTCCAGTCGAGGGCGACAAACCTTAGATTTAATTGTGAAAAGTCATATACAGTGTGTGATTGTTGCGTAATTTCTGTTAATGTAAACATTTTTAGTTTATTGTGTGAATACATTAACACTCAACCTTCAATTTTATTTATGTAAAATACACAATGGACATTTATGTAAAATACACAATGGACATTTATGTAAAATACACAATGGACATTATTTATGTAAAATACACAACGGACATTATGTGAAATACACAATGAACGTTATACTTTTGTCACGTTTATTTGATGTTTTATATTACAAACTTAAATGAAGAAAGACGTGTAAAGAAATAAAACTGAGGGAGGAAAATTATTCAAAAGAAACACCACCCTCAGCATCAATCCTCACCAGAACTTCGAGAGCTTCTTTTTCTTTATGCTGTTAACTAGCTGCACACGCTGGAAATGAGTAGCGGGGGCAGAATAATGAATTCATTGACCGTGCAGTGTGAAAACCGATGTGTTTACTTTGCAATTAGGTAAACACATTCTTCAATCAATCAATCAATGTTTACTTATATAGCCCTAAATCACTAGTGTCTCAAAGGGCTGCACAAACCACTACGACATCCTCGGTAGGCCCACATAAGGGCAAGGAAAACTCACACCCAGTGGGACATCGGTGACAATAATGACCCAGTGGGACGTCGGTGACAATGATGACTATGAGAACCTTGGAGAGGAGGAAAGCAATGGATGTGGAGCGGGTCTGAAATATAACCTGAAGAGGCATTTTCTGGCGAAACTTCCACATTTCGATGTCCGAAATTATTGTATTATCATTTACCTGTTTTCAGCCCTACCGCATCTTCAACACATGGATGGGTGACCCATCAAAGAACTTGTTCCTGGTTGAGGTCCTCAACGTGATTCGCAGAGAGAACCTCCTGGAGGAAGTGACTCGTTCGGGAAAAGCCCTGCTAAATGGGCTGTATGAATTACAGGTAACAAGTTTAACAAATCTGTAATATTCCGTTTTTTCCTCTATCGGTAAGTGTACTATTTTTGCATGCACTGCACAGTAGGTAGTGTTTTAACTTCTAACAGGGCAGCTGCAGTTTTTTTTTTTAAATCTTGCTTATTATTCAAAATGTTAATGTTATCAACCCATTTTTTTCCATTTTCATGCATTCTAACAAGTAAATAACTGCAATCAAAAGTCACTCTATTCTATCGATAAAGCCCTTAAAAAAACATCCAAACACCTTCATTTAGGTTTTATATACATGATGCAAGTTTATATGTAATGTAGTAACAGGCATGTTTGTAATAACATTTAATATTTATGTATTTTGCTCATTTTAAGCATACGTGGCGCGTTAATTTCAAAAACGCATCACAACTTTTCCTTTTTCCATCACTGATTACTAGTAACTGCAGACTTCATGAGAGCCAACAAAGATGGTAAAACATCACTTACTGTACAATGTCTGCCCTCGCTGGGATGCCAACCGGTAGAACAACTTGTTATATCTCATTTTTAAGTGAAGAGTGACTCATAATCCTCGCGAAGAAAAGGAGGGTGGAACCAAGAGTCTTTTTGTGTCTTACTCAACATTTTTGGGTCTAAATTGGTTGTCAAAGTGTACCAATTTGTCGGATTACGTCCACATCCTTCTATGCAGGTAAGAGGTGTGATATATGATCTAGAAAAAATACTTTTACGAGCACCAGGTTGTGGAAACAACCTTCTGAGCTCAACAAAGCTACATAAGCTACTGATCTTTAGCGTTTGCAATAACAATATCACTAATACTTAATATTCAAGTCGTGAAATGTAATTTTATGGGCAGAATAGTGGAGCTTTTGTTGGCTCCATTGTAAGCAAACTTTTATTTACGTTTATTTCCAAGTTAGTGCTTTATGCATTTAAAAAAATTTAATCCGTCATGTCTTTCGTCATGATTTTGACTGATGGGCTAAATAAATAAATGTGCAATTCCCCTTTGAAACTGTTCTAAAACGTTGCCCATTTTTACTGTTGAGTTGAGAAAATAGGCCACTAGCTCTTGTTCACTCGGCTCTTGCTCGCTGAGATGACGACCCAGATGCCTTTGCTCCTCAGGCTCAGTACCCTGGCCTTCTGAGCCGAGCCCGAGGACAGGGAACCTTCTGTGCCGTCGATATCCGTGATGATTCAACACGCAACAACATCCTTCTGAAGGCACGGAACAAGGGTATGTAACGCACTACTCCTCATTCATCCCTTTCTCCCTGTGTTGATGTTAAAGTAGTCTTCTGAAATTATTCACTTTTGAAAAATCAGATACATCACGCCCTTGAAGTTGGAATAATCATGATGATTGACATATTGATTTATATTATAAAAAAATAATTTCCAAGCGGCATAAAAATGCACAATTACACCCATTCAAATCCATTACAATGCATGATGGGAAAAAATGCAAAACCCTCTTTACACTTATCCATGTTGGGCACATTTTAGCTGCTTGATATTTCTGATTGATTACACAACTTTGAGGAGATTGTCACGTAGGTAAACAAGGTAGGAGTCGAACTTTCACATACACTTAATATCCAGTTACATTCAAGGCCTACTGAAATGAGATTTTCTTATTTAAACGGGGATAGCAGGTCCATTCTATGTGTCATACTTGATCATTTCGCAATATTGCCATATTTTTGCTGAAAGGATTTAATAGAGAACATCGACGGCAATGTTCGCAACTTTTGGTGCTGATAAAAAAGCCTTGCCTTTACCGGAAGTCGCAGACGATGACGTCAGAAGGGTGAGGGCTCCTCACGTCCTCACATTGTTTTAGCGGCAAGAGCTATTCGGACCGAGAAAACGACAATTTCCCCATTCATTTGAGCAAAGATGAAAGATTTGTGGATGATAATGTTGATAGCGAAGGACTAGAATTTCTTTTTTTTTAAAGAAAGTTTAAAAAAAAAAAAGGCGATTGCATTGGGTCGGATTCAGATGTTTTTACACACATTTACTAGGATAATTCTGGGAAATCCCTTATCTTTCTATTGTGTTGCTAGTGTTTTAGTGAGTTAAATAGTACCTGATAGCCGGAGGGGTTTGTCCACGGGTGAGTTGACGCCAGTGTCTGAGGGAAGTCAGATACAAGAACGGCGCAAGCTCCACAGATCTCTGGTAAGAGGCGACTTATTGCCACAATTTTCATACCGAAACCTGCCGGTCGACAAGTGGTTGGGATCCATGTTCGCTTGACCGCTCTGATCCATAGTAAAGCTTTACCTACGGGAATTTTGAACAAGGAATCACCGTGTGTTTGTGTGGCTAAATGCTAAAGTTTACCAACTCCATCTTTCTACTTTGACTTCTCCATTATTAATTGAACAAATTGCAAAATTCAGCAACACAGATTCAGAATTCAGAATACTGTTTAATTGCGCGATGAAAAGAGACGACTTTAAGCCGCAAATAGTGCTGCGCTAATATTTCCTGACAGTCCGTGACGTCACGCGCAGGCGTTA
Source organism: Nerophis ophidion (assembly GCF_033978795.1). Lineage (NCBI taxonomy): Eukaryota > Metazoa > Chordata > Actinopteri > Syngnathiformes > Syngnathidae > Nerophis > Nerophis ophidion. The sequence continues at coordinate 166,438 of NC_084633.1, forward strand.
TCATTCCGCAATGTTTTCAACAAGAAACTCCGCGGGAAATTAAAAAAATTGCAATTTAGTAAACTAAAAAGGCCGTGTGTTGCATGTGTTGCAATTTTAATATTTCATCTGTAGTAGTGGGTTTCAGTAGGCCTTTAATTATTAATCATATATCCATTAAATTAATATACTATCTACACATACATATTTATAGGCTGTATATATTGTTTCTTCACATGCAGTCTGCTTTCGGACACCTTTCTTTTTAGCCCAATGTGGCCCCTAAGTCAAACATTTTCAACACACCTGTTCTAGAGTATTCAATAGTAGCCAGCCAGAAGGTAGGTTTTGTGTCCTGTCCAGCTACTCAGGCAAATCCTATTGTTGATGTAGACGCCCATATTTGCTGTACCGGAGCAGGAGAGGATAGAAAGAGGAAAATTAAGAAGATAGTGGGGGATATTGCAGGGACAAGAGGAGGATAAGACAGAGAGACAACAACAAACAGCAAATGGGATATGTACAACTATGATAGTAAAGGTGATAGCAAAGAAGCAGTTAGTGAATTAAATATTATTAATACAGAAATTACAATGGACATTATTACACTACAAATGGAGGAATAGATATAGCGCTATTAATAATAAATGATAACAACAATTACCTCTATTATCAACCATACAATTGTTTCAAATACAACACTACATATATGTAATGATAACTTTAAATACAAAAGAAAGCAGATAAATGGAGAAGAAAAGAGAGGCCAACTGTATTAACCTTGTAGATTGTTATAGTATCAATAGGTTAAGCTTTGTCAGTGTGCCGTGTGTTACCCAGTTATCCCTAGGGGAGGGAGGACAATGTTAATATATGTTTGATGAAACGTGATTATATGCATGACTATGTATGTTTACAGTCACGATCAAAAGTTTACATATACTTGTAAAGAACATAATGTAATGGCTGTCTTGAGTTTCCAATAATTTCTACAATTTTTTTGTGATAGAGTGATTGGAGCACATTCTTGTTGGTCACCAAAAAACTTTCATGAAGTTTGGTTCTTTTATGAATTTATTATGGGTCTACTGAGAATGTGACCAAATCTCCTGGGTCAAAAGTATACATACAGCAATGTTAATATTTGGTTACATGTCCCTTGGGAAGTTTCACTGCAATAAGACACTTTTGGTAGCCATCCACAAGCTTCTGGTTAAACTTTTGACCACTCCTCTTGACAAAATTGGTGCAGTTCAGCTAAATTTGTTTGTTCTCTGACATGGACTTGTTTCTTCAGCATTGTCCATATGTTTAAGTCAGGACTTTGGGAAGACCATTCTAAAACCTTAATTCTAGCCTGATTTAGACATTCCTGTACCACTTTTGATGTGCTTGAGGTCATCCTCCCTTTTCATTGTCCCATTTACTCTCTGTAAAGCACCAGTTCCACTGGCAGGAAAACAGGCCCAGAGCATAATACTACAACCACCATGCTTGACGTTGGGAATGGTGTTCCTGGGATTAAAGGCCTCACCTTTTTTCCTCCAAAATTTGTGTTTCATCTGACCACAGAACTTTTCTCCAGAAGGTCTTATTGTTGTCCATGTGATGGCTAAATCAGGCTAGAATTAAGATTTTAGAATGGCCACTCCCAAGTCCTGACTTAAACATGTGGACAATGCTGAAGAAACAAGTCCATATCAGAAAACCAACAAATTTAGCTGAACTGCACCAATTTTGTCAAGAGAAATGGTCAAATATTCAACCAGAAGCTTGAGGATGGCTACCAAAAGTGCCTTATTGCAGTGAAACTTGCCAAGGGACATGTAACCAAATATTAACATTGCTGTATGTATACTTTTGACACAGCAGATTTGGTCACATTCTCAGTAGACCCATAATAAATTTATAAAACAACCAAACTTCATTTGACGTGACTGATGTAAACAGAGGTCACAACCCAGGAAGTATATCACCCGAGGGGGCGTGGCTACAGGAGGCCAAATGAGAAACGTTTTCTGACTTCATTGCCTGCATTGTTGTTTTCAATGATAACACTTTTAGTAAATTATCTAAAGTTTGTGTTCCATTAAAGGGGAACATTATCACAATTTCTGAAGCGTTAAAACCATTAAAAATCAGTTCCCAGTGGCTTATTTTATTTTTCAAAGTGTTTCTCAAAATTTTACCCATCACGCAATATCCCGATAAACGGCCTGATTTTAACTGTCGTTATATCCACCCGTCCATTGTCCTGTGACGTCACAGCGCGACCACACAGAAACAAACATGGCGGATAGCAAAGAAAGGTATAGAATAGTAGCTCAGATTTCAGCGGCGTAAGCGATTCAACAGATTACACATGTATTGAAACGGATGGTTGGAGTGTTTAGGCAGGTACCGAAATTTAAATTAAAGAACAGAAGCTTTTGAGCCATATCACGACAGACAGCGGCACGGGAGGAAGCGCGGACAAATTTGGCAATCGCCTTCTAACCAACGATTGGTATGTGTTTGTTTGGCATTAAATGTGGGTGGAGGGAAAGGCTGGATGCAAATATAGCTACAAATGAGTCATATTGATGCAATATGTACATACAGCTAGCCTAAGTAGCGTGTTAGCATCGATTAGCTTGCAGTCATGCCGTGACCAAATATGTCTGATTAGCACACTCCACATAAGTCAATAACATCAACAAAACTCACCTTTGTGATTTCGTTGACTTTATCGTTGGAAATGCATCTGCTTTGAGTGTCGCAGGATATGCACACATTCTTGCCATCTCTGTTGTAGCATAGCTGTCGTCGGTACAGTGTGCGGAACAAACGAGGGACTTACGCATCTTTTGACCACTGTTGCAACTTGAATGAGTCTCTGTTCGTGTTGTTCCTCCATCCGACAACACACCGACGAGGCATGATGTCTCCAAGGTACCGGAAATCAGTCGAAAAAACGGAAAATAACAGAGCTGATTTGACTTGGTGTGTGTAATGTGTTTGAGAAAATGGCGGATTGCTTCACAATGTGACGTCATGGGTAAAAGGTCATTGCTCCGACAGGCAAACAATTGAAAGACGTTTAAATCGCCAAATTCACCCTTTTAGAGTTCGGAAATCGGTTAAAAAAACATATGGTCTTTTTTCTGCAACATCAAGGTATATATTGACGCTTACATAGGTCTGGTGATAATGTTCCCCTTTAAATTGGACATGGAAGTGTCAAAAAGACAGCCAGAAGGTTGGTAGATGAGAATAAATATAAAGGTCAAATAAAGAGTAGAAATGCACCCAATTGCAGGAAATGTGGGGATTTTCTACATTTTCGTCTGTTTTCCTCAAAGGGGCAATGTACAACATTCCAATGTCTGACTATGTTCTGCCACCAGGTATCCTCCTGGGGGGGTGTGGCGATAAGGCCATCCGTTTCCGTCCGTCGCTGGTTTTCAAGGAGTACCACGTGCACATGTTCCTCAACATCTTCAACGAGGTGTTGGCCCAGTTCAAATGAAACACAGCGGGGGATGTGGGTTCCATGACACGACACCAGGATACGGGGAGGGAACTCTCCTCACCGTCCACGCAGGATAAAGCACAAAACACACCAATCAAACGAAATCAGAAGGTCAGTTGAGTCTCGGCCAGGACAACGATAACAACGTGTGACGTGGTGAATCTGTAATCCATTCATTCAGTCGACATTAATCCAAATGTGTGGACACCTTATTCATCTCAGTCTCCTCATACTTTCTCATGTGGTACACCGGCTTTCACGCACCACAGTGCGAGCATGGAGTAGTCTGTTCTCATCACTACCTCCCAGTGAATGTGTGACGCAATCTGATACCATGTCAACAAATGGGTCGTTTGGTCCGACCCGGGCCGTCCGAACTGCGACCCAACGACAAAAAAATGGCACTTATGGACTAACCTATCCGTCCATGTCTCCTAATTTAACGTGAATGTCGGTTTAAAGAGGCGGACATCTTACCTTTGATAGAGGAGTCAGTGTTTGTGATGAGTTCCAAGGCAACCTGCATGTCGGTGTCCATTTGGAAATGTCCTCCTAGTTCTTCTGCCTGTCGCCTTGGACCGACTTCGTAGTCCAGACCAACGCTAATCTTGGTTTGACCGTTAAAATGTCTCTGCATATTTAGTGCCTGCATGATACTTGTATGCGCTGTTTTGTTTTTTTGTTTTTCTACTCATACAATTTACCGCAACCCTGCTTCATAGTCAAGAGCTAGTTCCTTTTTTCCCTTCACGAATCGATCGCGTAAAGACTGCTATTCATTTTGTCTTATTCTCATCTTGAGGTACAGTAAAGGCCAAAAGTTTGGACACACCTCTTTCAAAGCATTTTCTTAATTTTTTTATGACTATTTACATTGTAGATTGTCACTGAATGCATCAAAACTATGAATGAACACAGGAGTGGAGTTATGTACTTAACAAAAAAAGGTGCAACAATTGAAAAAAATGTTTTATATTCTAGTTTTTTTTTTCTGTGATGAGGTGTATCCTGCCTTCCGCTTGATTGTAGCTGAGATAGGCACCAGCGCTCCCCGCGACCCCAAAGGGAATAAGCGGTAGAAAATGAATGAATGAATATTGTAGTTTTTTCAAAATAGCCACCCTTTGCTCTGATTACTGCTTTGCACACTCTTGGCCTTCTCTCGATGAGCCTCAAGCACACCTGGTCAGTGGCCTTGTGGTTAGAGCAGTGGTTCTTAACCTGGGTTCGCTCGAACCCTAGGGGTTCGAGAAGTCGGCCTCAGGGGTTCGGCGGAGCCTCCGCTGCGCAGGTCAAGACATGCCTGACTCATCGTGCAAATCAAACCTCCTCCCTCTCGCCGCATTATGGATGTTTCCTCTAATTTTCCATCTGATTCGCAGGTGTGTAATTTGTTGTGAGTTCATGCTCTGCTGGTTTTGTTCTTTGAACAAGATGAAGCTCATGCATGGTTCATTTTGTGAACCAGTAAAAAAAAAACTACATAACTTTGTCTTGAATTTGAGTAAAAAACATTTTATTTTTCACTAAAGAAGGGTTCGGTGAATGCGCAAATGAAACTGGGGGGGTTCGGTACCTCCAACGAGGTTAAGAACCACTGGGTTAGAGTTTCCACCCTGATATCGGTAGGTTCTGAGTTCTCAAACCCCGGCCGAGTCATACCAAAGACTATAAAAATGGGACCCATTACCTCCCTGCTTGGCACTCAGCATCAAGGGTTGGAATTGGGAGTTAAATCACCAAAATGATTCCTGAGCGCAGCCACCGCTGCTGCTCACTGCTCCCCTCACCTCCCAGGGGGTGAACATGGGGATGGTCAAATGCAGAGGATCATTTCACCACACATAGTGTGCGTGTGTGTGTGTGTCTGACTGTCAGTAGTACTTTAACTTCAGGTGACTACCTCTTGAAGCTCATCGACAGAATGCCAAGAGTGTGTGAAAAAGTATTTAGAGCAAAGGGTGGCTATTTTGAAGAAACTACAATATAAAACACGTTTTCAGTTGTTTCACCTTTTTTGTTAAGTACATGTGTTCATTTATAGTTTTGATGCTTCAGTGACAATCTACAATGTAAATAGTCATGAAAATAAGGAAAACATTGCATTGAACGAGAAGGTGTGTCCAAACTTTTGGCCTCTACTGTACATAATAGCTTAAACAGCAACGGTAAATGGCTTTTTAATTGTTCCCCCCCAGAAGTAGGAATCCCACAACAATGTGATTTTTACACAAACCTTCACTGACAGCGACGCTCTGTTGACATGCTGCCAGTGTTGAAACTTGAGATTTGAGCAGGGATCTATGAAGGCTTAACTTGGTTTAAAGATGAAGTAGCACAGGGTCATTAACAACTCAATGTTTGCATCGTTCAAAGTGGCAGAAAAGCACGCTTTTAAAATAAGGACATTTGCGTACAACATAATTGTGGTGGTGAATGTTCCATGCCAGGCTAACATGGTCCGTGTGTCCCCTATAATTTACACCTTAACAAATATTTCAATCTAAAAGGAAGTTGTTCGGTTACTAAATCAGGGGTGTTAAAATAATTGAAAAATCCAACGAGGGCCATTTAGACATTGAATATTTTTTAATATGTTACGTTATTTTGTTGTCTGCTTGTGACTCAAATATGGTCCCCGGACCGCACTTTTCGGACACCCCTGGGTTAGAGTGTTAAAGCTGAGGAATATAGCAGTAGTACAAAATAATACTGCTGGATTTCTTTAAAGTTGCAGATAAGGCACTTCTTTGTTAAACATTTTTGCACTTGTGATCAGAACCAGATCATTATTGATGTAATTATCTTAGATGGCTTTAACTGTTGTCTTTAATATATACTGTCAATGTACTGTGATGAATAAAATACATTTTGCCTAACTTGATTCATATTTTTGTCCTTTATGACTCTTCCTTCCACACTATAAAGTATTTATATCATCATGCATTAAGGGTGGGCGATACTGTAAACATTGCTATCGATACCAACTAAATAGAGTACAGTGTTGATGATATCGATTATTTTTACATGACATGTTTCAGGATCATTGGATGCTCTTGTGACTGTTTTACCATCTTAAATATTTTTATCATGGTTAAACGGTTTAGATCACCCCCATTGACCATTTTTGTTGGAGCAAAATAAATTCAATAGTGCAAAATTACTGAACAACATAAAACTACTTTTTTTAATACTTTGTCTTTTGGACCTATCATACAAACAATACAGCAAATATTTTTTGGGGTGTGGGGGGGATGGATGGAACATAAGAGAAATGACATATCGATTTACCACACAGATATCAATCCGATACGGATGCCATGGCATCAATATATATTGTCAAAACCATTCTTATTGAATGCTGCGTCATAGTCATGAAAATATGAAAATATGATTGCCTCACAATAATACGCAACAGCCTATGGATTTATTAATGATATTTGTAAAGTAAAAAAAAACACTACTGCCATCGAGTGTCTATTTTTTTTTTGTACAACTTGCTTTGAAATACTCCAACTAAAGAATGTTTGGAATACATGGTAATATAACAATTGTTGCATGATCAGATAATACTGTTGAAAATATTTGCAATTGCATGCAGTACATAATATTTTAGTGTCAATTGAAACTATAAATACATTCCGTAAGAAATGTGACGCGCTTTAAAGCACATTACCACGCTTTTGCGGGCCATACTTGGCCCCCGGGCCTTGAGTTAGACACCAGTGCTATTGGGCCTAGTTTATTTTGATGATTTGTCAAAATACTTTATTTTTGAAATATTTTGTGTAACACTTTATAGCAGGGGTGTCAAAGTCATTTTAGCACAGCGGCCACATGCGGGAAAATCTTTGCACACGCAGGCCGGACTATTAAAATAATGGCATAAAAAATAGAGACTACTTGAGATTGTTTTCATGTCTTACTTTGGCCAAAATTAGAAAAAACAAATTCTGAAAATATTACAATAAAGATATATATATACCGAGGATGTCGTAGTGGTTTGTGTTGTGGTTTGTGCAGCCCTTTGAGACACTAGTGATTTAGGGCTATATAAGTAAACATTGATTGATTGATACAGAAAAAAAAACCCGACAGCGGTAAAGACTAGATCCATGAAGGAAAGAAGAAAGTACTGTAGCATCAAAAAGCTCCAGTGCATTCAAAACAGCGCAGCGAGGATCCTGACGAGACTGCGCAAGCGTGATCATATCACACCCATCCTCAAATCACTCCACTGGCTCCCTATTGCATCCTGGACGCAATTTAAGATGAACCTGCTAGCTCACCAATGCATCTACGGCAACGCCCCCTCCTACCTTAAGGACCTAATTTCCCCTCAACCTCCCAGCCGCAACCTCCGCTCCTCAAACAGCAACATCCTCAAACACCAACATCCTCAAACCTATCAGGACAAACCTACAAACTGGGCTGCTGGGCTTTCTGCTTGACCGCTCCCGAACTCTGGAACGCTCTCCCCGACCATCTTAGGTCGGTCAACCGTTTTAAGAAGGGACTAAAAATCCACCTTTTTAGCACAGCTTTTATGTAATTTCTCTGCCTTCTTGTTTTTAAATACACTGCTTGTTTATCTGTTTTATCCAGTTATTTCAAGCTTTTATTTCTATTTGTATCTATGTTTCTGTTTTATCTAGTGTTTATCTATTGTTTTTCATGATTTTATTTCCATTTTATTTTTGTATTATATGTTCTAACTTTTTATTTTCATTTTTTCTTGTTTTTAATATTTTTATACTTTGTAGCACTTTAAGATTTTAACAAATGTAAAGTACATTACAAATGTAATTCATTATTATAATTTTTTTATTAGAAAGCGAATAAATGTTTATAACAGAATACATTTACATGTATTCTGTTATAAACAGAATACATGTTTATAACAGGGCGGTATAGCTCGGTTGGTAGAGCGGCCGTGTCAGCAACTTGAGGGTTGCAGGTTCGATCCCCGCTTCCGCCATCCTAATCACTGCCGTTGTGTCCTTGGGCAAGACACTTTACCCACCTGCTCCCAGTGCCACCCACACTGGTTTAAATGTAACTTAGATATTGGGTTTCACTATGTAAAGCGCTTTGAGTCACTGGAGAAAAGCGCTATATAAATATAATTCACTTCACTTCACTTCACATATGCATAAAAATGTGTTTTCTTTTGAATTATTTTTTTTAATGAATTAAGTAGCGTTTTTGACAAGATTTTTCCAAAACGTAATATCGAATGTGAGATATAACATTATATTATTATATAGTTATATATTAGATCAGTGGTTCTCAAATGGGGGTACGCGTACCCCTGGGGGTACTTAAAGGTATGCCAAGGGGTACGTGAGATTTTTATTTATTTATTCTAAAAATAGCAACAATTCAAAAATCCTTTATAAATATATTTAATGAATAATACTTCAACAAAATCTGAATTTAAGTTCATAAACTGTGAAAAGAAATGCAACAATGCAATATTCAGCGTTGACAGCTAGATTTTTTTGTGGACATGTTCCATAAATATTGATATTAAAGATTTCTTTTTTTGTGAAGAAATGTTTAGAATTAAGTTCATGAATCCAGATGGATCTCTATTACAATCCCCAAAGAGGGCACTTTAAGTTGATGATTACTTCTATGTGTAGAAATCTTTATATATAAATGAATCACTTGTTTTTTTTTTCAACAAGATTTTAGTTATTTTTATATCTTTTTTTCCAAATAGTTCAAGAAAGACTACTACAAATGAGCAACATTTTGCACTCTTATACAATTTAATAAATCAGAAACTGATGACATAGTGCTGTATTTTACTTCTTGATCTCTTTTTTTCAACCAAAAATGCTTTGCTCCGATTAGGGGGTGCTTGAATTAAAAAAATGTACACAGGGGGTACATCACTGAAAAAAGGTTGAGGATCACTGTATTAGATTATTGCGTGCAAAACAGCAGCAGGCGGCTGTGGCCTGCGGGCCGGTTCTAATACTAATCAAATATCATCCAGGGGACCAAAGATAATTAATTTGCGGGCTGGATCTGGCCCACGGGCCTTGGCTTTGACACCCCTGCTTTATACACTCTGATTGCTTTAAAAAAAACATTCAAATACTGAATAAAAGCACCACAATCCACATGAAGAACCATTACAGAATTATGAAATTGGCCCCTAGTGTGTGAATGTGAGTGTGAATGTTGTCTATCTGTGTTGGCCCTGCGATAAGGTGGCAACTTGTCCAGGGTGTACGCCGCCTTCCGCCCGATTGTAGCTGATATAGTCACCAGCGCCCCCAAAAGGGAATAAGCGGTAGAAAATGGATGGATGGATGGAATTATGAAATTATAATCACAAAACGTTATTTTAGTACATGTTGGGACGCTTCCACCGCCTTTTCTGTTTATTTCGCATATTTTGTCAAGTGTTTCGTCATTTTTCAGCCACTTTTCAATTACGAGACAGTTTGCCTTTTGCGTGACAACGTGGCGCCTCGCAGCCAATGAGAATAATCGGAAGGAGGGTGCGAATGTGATTGGATGAAAGCTTTTTCAGGGCGAACCTGATTGGTCAGTCAAACAAGCCCCTCCTCCTCTAACAGCGGTTTTAGGGACCGAGTGCCAACGCGGACCGATTTTCTTCAGGAACCAACAACTAACGGAGGAGGCGTGAAGAAAGTTACAAGAAAGTGGTAAGTTTTCAACTATTCCCAACTACTTTTATGCTTGATAAAACCGCGGAACGGCGATTTTTTTTGTGACTGAAGACTCGTGTACTTCGCTTTTTGGCGCATTGCTAAGTAACGTGAAGCTGGTTTGTGATGTCAGTCACGACTAAAGTAGAGACCAGAGATGATGGGAATGACAAACAATGTCTTTTAAATAATTAACATCTACATAAACCCTATTAAGGTGCAATGCAAAACAATGATTAGTGTAAAGTTTAAGTGCTGACCAAGGATTAGTTCCATATATAGCTAAACAGTTATTTTCTATTTACGTCATCATTATTATTATTATTATTGTATGTGTGTGTGTGTACAAGGTTGACTTTGCACTGCAAAATGTGAGCAGATCCTTTAAACATGTTCTGCTTATTTTTAAATAGATGAACAAAGGGTGTGTCCTGCTCTCCAAACTTTTCATCCTTGTAACAAACTCAGCAGGGCTTCACGGTGGCAGAGGGGTTAGTGCGTCTGCCTCACAATACGAAGTTCCTGCAGTCCTGGGTTCAAATCCAGGCTCGGGATCTTTCTGTGTGGAGTTTGCATGTTCTCCCCGTGAATGCGTGGGTTCCCTCCGGGTACTCCGGCTTCCTCCCACTTCCAAAGACATGCACCTGGGGATAGGTTGATTGGCAACACTAAATTGGCCCTAGTGTGTGAATGTGAGTGTGAATGTTGTCTGTCTATCTGTGTTGGCCCTGCGATGAGGTGGCGACTTGTCCAGGGTGTACCCCGCCTTCCGCCCGATTGTAGCTGAGATAGGCGCCAGCGCCCCCCGCGACCCCGAAAGGGAATAAGCGGTAGAAAATGGATGGATGGATGGAACAAACTCAGCAGCAAATGTTTATTTGTGACTACAGGCCATGTTTGAATATTTGATATCCCTCCCTGTTTTGAAATATGGCAATACCAAGGGCTGAGTGACCCATCGATATACTGCACTTCAGGGGTTCTTAACCTTTTTGACCTCGGGGCCCCAACTTTTTCCACTACTGTTATTTGAGAGACCCTCTCAAATAACACTGAACTATTGATGTATTCATTTTTATTCAATTATATCTAACCTACTTACAGTTGAACAATCAAACGATATTATAAGCACGAGTTATTCATAATATACGTTTATCTAGGCCAGGGGTCACCAACCTTTTTGAAACCAAGAGCTACTTCTTGGGTACTGATTAATGTGAAGGGCTACCAGTTTGAGACACACTTAAATAAATTGCCAGAATCAGCCAATTTGCTCAATTTAACTTCAATAAATAAATCTATAAATATATATATTTTTAAAAATGGGTATTTCTGTCCGTCATTCCGTCGTACATTTTTTTTTTCTTTTATGGAAGGTTTTTTGTAGAGAATAAATGATGAAAAAAACACTTACTTGAACGGTTTAAAAGAGGACAAAACACAAAAAAAATTAAAATTCAATTTTGAAAGAGTTTATCTTCAAGTTTGACTCTTTAAAATTCAAAATTCAACCGAAAAATATGAAGAGAAAAACTAGCTAATTCGAATCTTTAAAAAAAAAAAATGACAAAAATAATTTATGGAACATCATGAGTAATTTTTCCAGATTAAGATAAATTTTTTGAATTTTGATGACATGTTTTAAATAGGTTAAAATCCAATCTGCACTTTGTTAGAATATATAACAAATTGGACCAAGCTATATTTCTAACAAAGACAAATCATTATTTCTTCTAGATTTTCCAGGACAAAAATTGTAAAAGAAATTCAAAAGACTTTGAAATAAGATTTGAATTTGATTCTACAGATTTTCTAGATATGCCAGAATTAAAAAAAAAATGTTTAATCATAAGTTTGAAAAAATATTTCACAAATATTCTTCATCGAAAAAACAGAAGCTAAAATGAAGAATTAAATTAAAATCTATGTATTACTCTTTACCATAAAAAAAATAAATTTACTTGAACATTGATTTGTCAGGAAAGAAAAGGAAGGAATTTAAAAGGTTAAAAGGTATATGTGTTTAAAAATCCTAAAATCATTTTTCAGGTTGTATTTTTTCTCTAAAATTGTCTTTCTGAAAGTTATAAGAAGCAAAGTAAAAAAATAAATGAATTTATTTAAACATGTAAAGACCAAGTCTTTAAAATATTTTCTTGGATTTTCAAATTCTATTTGAGTTTTGTCTCTCTTAGAATTAAATATGTCAAGCAAAGCGAGACCAGCTTGCTAGTAAATAAATAACATTTGAAAAATAGAGGCAGCTCACTGGTAAGTGCTGCTATTTGAGCTATTTTTAGAACAGGCCAGCGGGCTACTCATCTGGTCCTTACGGGCTACCTGGTGCCCGCGGGCACCGGGTTGGTGACCTTATATCTAGGCTGCTTACAAAATAAATACTAAATAACTATACTGCAAAACAAGGGACTCATAAATAACTCATGTAAAATAAAATTACGCAGTGTTAAAAAAATCTATAAAATCAAACTAAAGCAGTGCTTTACAATTATTTTCTGTTACGTCCCTCCTTGGAAGGTCAAATATTTTGCGCCCACCCCCCACCGTGCCTATCCATCCATCCATTTTCTACCGCTTATTCCCTTTGGGGTCGCGGGGGGTTGCTGGTGCCTATTTCAGCTACAATCGGGCGGAAGGCGGTGTACACCCTGAACAAGTCGCCACCTCATCGCAGGGCCCACTGTGCTTATAAAAAGTATGTGTCTATAAAATTGTTATAACTATACCTGTGCATAACATTGTACTTTTATCAACATAAAGGAAACAACACACCGGCCTTTTCTCGTCTCAGTAAAGCCAAGGGCTATATATGCTTCGTCATATTCTGGTTCGAGGGGGGGGGGCATCTCCAAGGTCACACGTCGTACAGCGCCGGCCCCAAGGGGTCCCGCCCCACTATTTGAGAAGGACTGAAATAAAGTAATAGATATTTTTAACTAAACTTTGACAAAATTTAAGTGCAAATACAACTACAGCTGCACCACTTTAGTCATATTTTTTGCGCTTATAGATGTGCTATGACTTTTGTTTCAGACTTCTTCTGTTTGATATTGACGTTACTAGAATAGAATGGCTTTTATTGTCACTACTATTCACAGGTACAATGAGATTTAAAAAAACTCCAGTATCAGTGCCACAGTCTACAAAATGTGCAAAAGATAGGAAGAAAAGAAAAAGAAAACTAGTGCAAAAGGAGGTAGTTACACCACTTGTACTGCCACATGTGGTGGAAAAAGTGTATTGCCTTTGATCACCGCAGCGGCCCCAAAAGAGGACAGCTGAGAAGATATAGTACCTTGCAAACATAAGAAGAATAAGATAAGCAGTTGTCAACATAAGTGACACTAGCCATTGCTTGCATAAGAATAGGTGATGATGAAATATTCTTGAACTTACTGTAGTTTGATATGTTATTTTTCCTCCATCTGTATATTTTTATTCAAATTTTTGTGTTGTCATAAATTTTATTTTTTATTTTGCCTATCGTTCACAATCCTTCTGTAAACACATTATTTTTTTAATTTGTTTATGCATTCTAAATATTAAATAAATGCAACCAAAAGTCAGCTTACAATGGAGCCTATTGGAGTCGCTCTATTCTGCCTGATAAAGCCCTTAAAAACATCCTAACCCCTTCATTAGGTTTTATTTACATGATGTTAGTATATATGTAATGTATCAACAAGCATATTTATAATAAAATTGAACATTTACGTATTTTCATCATTTGACTTAAAAAACGCATCACAACGTTCGCTTTTCCCCCCTTCATCACTGATTATTACTCACTGCAGTCTATGTGAACCAACAAACATTACTGTACAATGTCTGCTGTCATTAGGATGCTGACTACTAGAATCTTTTCCCGTTTTTGATGAAAAATTCTCACAAACCAAGCGTGTTCATGTTGTTCTCACCATTTCCCGGGTCTAAATTGGCTGATAAAGTGTACCAACTTGTTGGATTACATCCTTATCCTTCTACTATCCAGGTGAAAGGCAATATTTATGATCTACAATTTCCTGAGCAAAGGAAGCGAGGAAACCGGTTACCACTCGATGATGTAAACATACGCATACACGCTAGTAAACATGGCGCCGCTATAAATAGTTTGTCTGCGTTAGCGCTTATAATAACAATATCACTAATACTTGCTTAATATTAAACTCTTGAAATGTAAATTGAGTATTGTTGGTGCTTTGTGGATGATTTTATTGTATTAGGTTTTAAGGGATGTACAAGAGGACGTCCCATTAGCAGGTTAGAATGCTTTACAAAAAAAAAAAAATACATCCATTGTCATGTCTGTCATAATAATTGTGAACGACGGGCAAAATTCCAAATTCCAGTTCCCCTTTAACAGAGCTGCTGTGATTTTTTTGTTGCATTTCTTCAATACAATAACAGTAAAACTTGTGTATCTTTCTTCTGGTAGCCAAAAAAATTCATTATTTTGTTACTGTGGTGGAATTTCTTGCTTTTTATTTTGCCCCGAACAGGAAGTTGCAGAAATTTCACGCTGCTTTGATATGTCATTTCAAATATGACAACACTTGTCAACATAAACCGACCAATTTCCCATGAATATCACTCCTTCGGGTGTCTAATTTTATTTGGAGTTGAGGTCAACTTAAGCGGACTTCGTAAAGTGTCGACATAATGAACAATTGACAATTCTAGCATCAAAAGAGCTGTCGTTGTCTTTTGGAAAGTCAACATGCTTTCATATTTTGATTTCCTCCTTTAGCTGTTGACAGGCAATCACAATGCTCCTGAGGTCACTCGCACCGCTTTGCCTCCTGGCCGCTGTCGCCTTCGCAGTCCCGGCTCAGGAGAAACGTGTCCATCACCAAGCCGATCTCAGCGACCACGACCACGACGACAAACATAGCTTCAAGTATGACCACGATGCCTTCCTGGGAAAGGAGGAGGCCAAGACATTCGACCAGCTGACTCCAGAGGAGAGCAAAGACAGACTGGCGTAGGTTTTATTCGATGCAAAAAAAGGAAATAAATGGCTGCCAGTAATCTGCGTAAAGCATGTAGAGCAGTTATATCGTATAAAACCTTGTCTCTGAGTTTAAGTAAGAAGTGTCACACATATAGTGTTCCACACCAATCATCTACAGCATTTATTGTTCCACTTCTTATTCTGCCAAAGTTTGCCGCCGGCTTCCACAGCCCACCGTTTTCATCCCATCGGAACCGTTCGAGTGTCAAAACATTCGGCTCGATCAAGAATCGTGAGCCCACGAAAAAAAACTGTTAAAAAAATATCCCAGATTACCCAGAATTCCCGGGTTCCAGGACATTTTTCCCATTGAAAATTATGGGCCATTTTTCAAACGTTGACAATTCCTACTTTTCTCACCCAATAGGACCTGTTCTACATTCTACACCTTCCACTCACCCTGGACAATCAAACTACCACGTTAAAAAAAAGATTCCAGGAAGTACCATATTTCCCAGTTTTTCCAAAACCTTATTTTCACCTTTTGTTCTAGAGTTTTTCCACAGCCCACATTTTTCAACCATTCCACCATCTATGGCCAGTGGCCTTGTGGTTAGAGTGTCAGCCCTGAGATCGGTAGGTTGTGGGTTCAAACCCTGGCCGAGTCATACCAAAGACTATAAAAATGAGACCCATTATCTCCCTGCTTGGCACTCAGCATCAAGAGTTGGAATTGGAGGTTAAGTCACCAAAAATGATTCCAGGGCGCAGCACCACTGCTGCCTACTGCTCCCCTCACTTCCCAGGGGGTGATAAGGGTATGGTCAAATGCGACAATCATTGGTACTTTAACTTTAACAAAACATTCCTCTTAGTTGGGACATAAAAACGTTTTTTCCCCCGTAGAAATTCCCTCTTTTTTCCCAAAATATCAGGAATTCCAAAATACTATTTCTCAATTCAAAGCGTTACTACGTCAACATTTCTCAACCGATTAAAAAAATTCCCACATGTTTTTTTCCTTCATTATGCATTTTAGGCCGGTGCGATTTATAATCCGAAAAATACAGTACTTTTAGCGACATTTATTCAGTATTAGTTTTCAAGGACATGTATGTATAATCAACGTTGTATCAATGCTGGGTAAAATATTGGTCAAAATAGTCCAAAAAATTTGAGGATTTTTGTATTTACTTAGAAAACATTTTATTTGACACAAAAATCACACACTCTGTGGCGGTAAAATCAGTGTGAAAGGTAAAAAACTATATTAAAAACGAAAAAACTGAATGTTATGGTTTTTTTTTAATTATCGTAATTTAAATGTGTTATTACTATTATTGTTATTATTTCACCTATTGTTTATTCGTTACTAATTTCTTAAACTATATTTAAAATTTAATTTTGCTGGCACAATAAATATTAATGTTTTCAATATTCGAGTAAATTCATCGTGATTACAATATCAATCAAAAGATTTTTTGCCATAATCGTCCAGCCCCCTTTACGACCCCTTTAAGCGATTGTCAATATCCAACCACCTGACTTGACCTCACTGTCAGACCAGTTCTGTGCCATGTTTTTTATGCACCACACTGCCAAAACATTTCTCGTTGGTGAACTGGACTCTCCAACCTGACCCCAGCGTCCTCTTCATCCCCACAGGAAGATCGTGGACCGCATCGATACAAACAAAGATGGTTTTGTCAACCACGCAGAGCTGCATTATTGGATCAAACACCGCCAGAGGAGTTACATCAATGAGAACGTCAACAAACACTGGAAGGACTATGACACGAACCAGGATGACAAGATCGCCTGGGAGGAGTACAAAAACACCACCTATGGCTACTATCTTGGTCTGTCCGCCTCTCACTGCGTCTTCTGTCAATCAACGCTCAAATATTCCCTTTTTTTGTCCCACTCAGGTGAGGAGTTTGACGACGTGGACGACAAAGCCACTTACAAGTCTATGCTCACCCGAGACGAAAGGCGCTTCAAGATGGCCGACAAGGACGGGGACGGTATTGCCACGCGTGAGGAGTTCACCGCCTTCCTGCATCCGGAGGAGTTTGATTACATGAAAGACCTGGTTGTTCAGGTACTTTTCAATCCCCAGCAGAATAGACCCTCTGAAATCAATTGCATTAATACGTTCCTTCAATTGTTAGGAAACAATCGAGGACATCGATAAGAACGGTGACGGCAAGATCGATTTAAACGAATACATCGGTAGGCGTCTTCTCACAGGTTAACCCCTTCCTCTCCTAGTGGGGGAGCTAAGAGTGTGTGTGTGTGCGTGTGTGTGTGCGCGCGTGCATGCGCGTGCGTGTGTAGGGGACATATACACACCAGAGGATGGAGAAAGTGAACCAGAGTGGGTCCAGACTGAGAAGAAACATTTCACCGAGATGAGAGACGCCAACAAGGTACAGTAGGGATGGGCGATACAGCCTGAAAGCTATATATACAGTATGTCACAGTATCTGGCAATAACAAAATGTGTCACAATATACAGTATTAGTTGGCATATATTTAACAATAGGACCATTTTAAAACAGGTTACAAAGGCGCCAAATTTGGTTGCTAACGTATGCGGTAACATGAGTTATTTCAGTTGTATTATTTTCTCAAAACTATTATTTTTTATGTTTCTGTTTACACTTTTGTGAAAATGTAATAAGCAATTATTGTTCTGTTGTTTGGATACTAAACATTCGTTTTGGCTGATACTACAGATTTGGGTATCGATCCGATACCAAGTTCAAGGTTCAAGTTTTTGTTTGTCACATGCAGACTACACCACAGTGAAATGCTTTTTTCCATGCTCTTCAGATATTGCGTACAGTGGGTTCCAAACACTAGTTGCAGAATCTAATAACCTAAATACAAAGTCATACAACAATTGAATAGCTCTGATGTACATTAATTACAAGACAGTTAAGTTGCACAATAAGTCAGAAATGTCAGAGGTGGGTATAGTAGCCAGAAATTGTACTCAAGTAAGAGTACTGTTACTTTAGAGATTTATTACTCAAGTAAAAGTAAGGAGTAGTCACCCAAATATTTACTTGAGTAAAAGTAAAAAGTATGTTGTGAAAAAACTACTCAAGTACTGAGTAACTGATGAGTAACCTGATTACGGCAACAAATAATGCACAAAAACATAAAAATAGCAATGAGCAAATTCAGAGCCAGGAATATCTCTTGAGCAACTAAAACAATATATATTAAATAATAGTACATTAAAATAAAGTTAAAAAATGGCACATTGAGCCACAATAACTTAACAGCGCCATAGCCTCAGTAGGCATTCATTGATTTGATTGATTGATTGATTAAAACTTGAATTAGTAGATTGTACAGTACAGTACATATTCCGTACAATTGACCACTAAATGGTAACACCCCAATAAGTTTTTCAACGTTTATCAATTACTTAGTAAATGACCAAGTCGAGGTGATCTACCTCATATATACATACACACACATATATATATATATATATATATATATATATACACATATACATACATTTATATATACAGTACATCATTTATATTTACTTATTTTGCCGTTTTTGTTCACATGTTGAAGGTGTTTTAATGAATATACATGCATGTTTAACATATAGATTCCTATCTTTCATGAAGACAAGAATATAAGTTGGTGTATTACCTGATTCTGATGACTTGCATTGATTGGAATCAGACGTCCACGTTTTCAAATGGAGGAGAAAAAAAGTTCCTCTTTTCTGTCTAATACCACATGAAAGTCGTAGGTTTTTGGTATCTTATCTGTCCAGCTTCCATATTCGTTTGTATACACTTTACAAGAAATACATTGGTGGCAAACTCCGTAGCTTGCTAGCTTGTTTGCGCTGGCTTTCGGAGACTTTATTTTGTTAACGCAGGCGCGATGGAGCGGCACTTTTATTGTGAAGACAGAACTGTGCGATCAGTCTTTCGGCTTTTGACGGGAAGTACAGTTGAAATAAAAATAGTCTTTTTTCCTTTACACGTTTGATTGATTGATTGAAACTTTTATTAGTAGATTGCACAGTACAGTACATATTCCGTACAATTGACCACTAAATGGTAACACCCGAATAAGTTTGTCAACATGTTTAAGTCGGGTTTTACGTATCACGGTCATCTGCCCGCATGGCTCTGTTTGATATGTCCAACGTCACCAGTGACTGCATGTGATTGGTGAAACGCAGGCATGCGTAGATTCTACTTTGAAGCTCTGTCATTAACCAAAACAAACATTAATAGATCGATAAAAAAAGTAGCGAGTAGCGAGCTTAAATAGATAAATGGAAAGGAGTAAAATTAGCGTTTCTTCTCTATAAATATACTCAAGTAAAAGTAAAAGTACGTTGCATAAAAACTACTCGAAGAAGTACAATTTATCCCAAAAGTTACTCAAGTAAATGTAACGGAGTAAATGTAGCGCGTTACTACCCACCTCTGAGAAGTATCAGTACAAGTAGAAGTACAGTAGTCAAATACAGTACCAGTGCAATATCAAATAGTGTAACAGTATATACTAGGGGTGTGGGGAAAAATCGATTCGAATACGAATCGAATCCTTTACATTGTGCGATTCAGAAACAATTCTTTTTTTTTTTTTAAATCGATTTTTTTTTTTTTCATCAATCCAACAAACCACTACACAGCAATACCATAACAATGCAATCCAATTCAAAAACCAAACTTGACCCAGCAACACTCAGAACTGCAATAAACAGAGCAATTGAGGAGACAAACACAACACAGAACAAACCAAAAGTAATGAAACAAAAATTATTGTTATCAACAACAGTATCAATTATAATTTCAGCATAGCAGTGATTAAAAATCCCTCACTAACATTATCATTAGACATTTATAAAAATAATAAAAAAAGAACAATAGTGTCACAGTGGCTTACACTTACATCGCATCTCATAAGCTTGACAACACACTGTGTCCAATGTTTTCACAAAGATAAAATAAGTCATATTTTTGGTTCGTTTAATAGTTAAAACAAATTTACATTATTGCAATCAGTTGATAAAACATTGTCCTTTACAATTATAAAAGCTTTTTTTTTTTTTTTTAAATCTACTAGTCTGCTAGCATGTCAGCAGACTGGGGTAGGTCCTGCTGAAATCCTATGTATTGAATGAATACAGAATCATTTTGAACCGGAAAAATACAGTTTTTGAATCGAGAATCAAATCGAAAAAAATCGATATATTATCGAATCGTGACCCCAAGAATCGATATTGAATCGAATTGTGGGACACCCAAAGATTCACAGCCCTAGTATATACAGTATAGGAAGGAACAAATAAGGTGTCTACAGTTCTTTGGCAGTTGAGTAGTGACAGTAGTATGAACAAAGGTAATGGAACAGTATGACTTCTTTATACTCTTGTTTTTACATTATTTGACATTATTTACAATCATTGAATGAAAAGTATTGTAGTCCGGTAATTACATTGGTAAGTAAAGTGTTTTTACATTATTTACAGTCATTGAATGAAGAGTATTGTAGTCCAGTAATTATAGTGCTAAATAAAGTGATTTTGCACGTGCGGTTTTGTGCAATTGTGATGAGTGTTAATCAGCGGTGCAGTTGAGCAGTCTGATGGCTTGGGGATAGAAGCTCCTCCTGAATCTCTCCGTGTTGGCCTTGAGACTCCGGTAGCGCTTGCCTGACTGCAGCAGTGAGAAGAGGAAGTTGCTTGGGTGGCTAGAGTCCCTCACATTCCTCTTGGCCTTGGATCTACACCGCCTGGTGTAGATGTTGCAGATGGTTGGGAGTACACCTCCGATGGTGCGCTCGGCTGATCTGGCCACTCTGCAGTCTGTTGCGGTCGTGTGCGGTGCTATTCCCATACCAGGAGGTGATGTTTCCAGTCATAACCCTCTCCGTTGTGCATGAGTAGAAGTTCTGAAGATCTTGTGGTTTAGCTTAAACTTCCTCAGTCTCCTGAGGAAGTAGACAATGTTGTGACTTTTTCACCACTTTGTCTGTGTGTGTGGTCCAGGACAGGTCTTCTGTTATTGTCACTCCAAGGTATTTGAAGTTGGTCACTCTCTCGACCGGCGTCCCTTCTATGCTAAGGGGACTGTAGTTCCTTGCCTCCCGTCTCCTAAAATCCACTATGATCTCCTTGGTCTTGCTGACGTTCAGGGCGAGGTGGTTCTCCTGAGACCACAGTGCCAGGTTGTTCACTTCACTCAGGTAGGCCGTCTCATCGTTTCTGGAGATCAGGCCCACCACAGCTGTGTCGTCAGCAAATTCCCAATGGAGTTGGTGGTGTTTTTAGCCACACAGTCATGTGTGTAGAGTGAATAGAGGAGGGGGCTCAGAACACAGCCCTGGGGGGCACCGGTGTTGAGGATAATGGGTGATGAGGTGCAGTTCCCTGCTCTCACCACTTGATGTCTGCCTGTCAGGAAGTCCAGTACCCACTGACAGAGGGTTGAGTTCAAACCCAGGTCTTTGAGCTTGATGACAAGTTTAGATGGGACTATGGTGTTGAATGCTGAACTGTAGTCTATGAACAGCATTCTCACATAGTTCCCCAGCCTTTTGTCCAGGCCTGTCGTGGCGGTATGCAATACGTGTGCGATTGCTTCGTCAGTTGACCTGTTTGGGCGGTATGCAAATTGCAGGGGGTCTATAGTGGGGGGAAGGGAGGAGCATATGTGGTCTTTGATTAGCTTCTCAAAGCACTTCATGGCTATGGGGGTGAGGGCTGGCTGGGGCAGATTTGTTTGGAACAGGGACAATGGTGGATTTTTTCAGACAGGTTCAAGGGACAGATTGAATATGTCTAAATACCGGTGCCAGTTGGTCAGCACAGACTTAGGACACAGCCGGGGATGCCGCCTGGCCCTGTGGCTTTCCTGGTATTCACCCTCTTAAAGGTTCTCCTCACGTCATGTTCTGTCATTTCTGAATGCTGAGTCACCATTGCCAGTGGCCATACCCTCTTTTAAGATGCCATTAAGGCTGCAGTTTGAATAAAAAGGAATTTAGCTCATTTGTGAGTTATATTTATATAGCGCTTTTCTCAAGTGACGCAAAGCGCTTTTACGTAGTGAAACCCAATATCTAATTTACATTTAAACCAGTGTGGGTGGCACTGGGAGCAGGTGGGTAAAGTGTCTTGCCCAAGGACACAACGGCAGTAACTAGGATGGCACAAGCGGGAATCGAACCTGCAACCCTCAAGTTGCTGACACGGCCACTCTACCAACCGAGCTAAGCCGCCCCAGGGAAACATCAGCATTCACCATGGGGGAGCTGCCTTTATAGTCTGTCATGGTTCTGATTCCTTGCCATACAGCTCTGGAGTCAGCCTGCTGAAATTTAAACTCCATTTTGTCCCTGTATCTTCCCTTTGCCTGTTTCACTGCGCGCCTGACGTCATAGCACGTTGCCTTGTACGCGTGCATGAGGGCGCGCGCATTCAGAGCCTCTCGGACCGATATATCAACCCAGGGTTTCTGATTTGGAAAAACCCGTTCTGTGGTTGTGGGCACTATTTCCTCGACCAGTTTTCCAACAAAATCCAGCACAGCGTCTGCATATTCATCAATGTTGTCTGTGTCCTCGCGGAACACGCTCGAGTCTGTGCAATCTAGCGCATCCTGGAGCGCGCACTCTGAGTTCACAGACCAGCGCTTGACTTCTCGCGCCACCACGGGGACGCGCTTCAAACTTTGTTTATACACTGGTACGACCAACATGGCGGAGTGATCTGATTTACCAAAGGCTGATAAAGACTGTGACTTATAGTAGTTACTAGGGCTGTGAATCTTTGGGTGTCCCACGATTCGATTCAATATCGATTATTGGGGTCACGATTCGATAATATATCGATTTTTTTCGATTCGATTCTCGATTCAAAACGATTCCGTATTCATTCAATACATAGGATTTCAGCAGGATCCACCCCAGTCTGCTGACATGCTAGCAGAGTAGTAGATTTAAAAAAAATAAATAAAAAAGCTTTTATAATTGTAAAGGACAATGTTTTATCAACTGATTGCAATAATGTAAATTTGTTTTAACTATTAAACGAACCAAAAATATGACTAATTTAATCTTTGTGAAAACATTGGACACAGTGTGTTGTCAAGCTTATGAGATGCGATGTAAGTGTAAGCCACTGTGACACTATTCTTTTTTATTATTTTTATAAATGTCTAATGATAATGTTAGTGAGGGATTTTTAATCACTGCTATGCTGAAATTATAATTAATATTGATACTGTTGTTGATAATATTAATTTTTGTTTCATTACTTTTGTTTTTTTTGCTGTGTCGTGTTTGTGTCTCCTCAGTTCTGAGTGTTGCCGGGTCAGGTTTGGTTTTGGAATTGGATTGCATTGTTATGGTATTGCTGTGTAGTGGTTTGTTGGACTGATTAAAAAAAATATATATATATTTATATCGATTTTTTTAAAAATGAGAATCGATTCTGAATCGCACAACGTAAACGATTCGATTCGTATTCGAATCGATTTTTTCCCACACCCCTAGTAGTTACCATACCTATGATGTTCATACATACAGGATCATTAATTTATTACAATTTTTACGCCCAACTGTAATCCAACAAAATCCCAGCTTGGCAGTGTAACAATATGAATTCAAATATAAATAATTTTCTTATTCACTTTTATTTAATACAGAATGTGTAATAAAGTCAAGAGTTCTAGCTTGGATATGCTTTTGTGTATCCTCCTACAGTGGTAGTGTAGCATGTTTAGCTTTTCCTTATCCTGTAGTCCTCCAGTGATAACGTCCGCCATG
The DNA here is from genome assembly GCF_033978795.1 of Nerophis ophidion. Taxonomy (NCBI): domain Eukaryota; kingdom Metazoa; phylum Chordata; class Actinopteri; order Syngnathiformes; family Syngnathidae; genus Nerophis; species Nerophis ophidion. The sequence goes on from NC_084633.1 coordinate 190,403, forward strand.
GAGGAGAGTATTAGTGATTTAGAAGCTACACTGTGGAGGGACATTAACCGCTAGCCAACATGCTACATTGTTTTGTTGGCTTGCTGCAGTTAAATTTGCAGACACTAAAATGTATAAACAACATTATTACAGTATTACGATAAAACAAATGTATTTAAAGCGCTGTCGTCCGCCAAATTGATATTGTATATCAAATATATCACTCTAGGTTAAAAATCACAATTTATCCTTCCTGATTCTTTTTTGCAATAATTTTGTCTCGTTTTATTTTCGTGTAGTGGTTAATTTATGCAATGCCCTTTTCACAATAGCTTCCCATGTAACATCGCCATGTGTCACACAGGATGGTTACATGGACTCCAATGAAGTGGCCCACTGGATTTTGCCAGGAGAAGTGGACCATGCTGACAATGAAGCCACTCATCTGATCCAAGAGACGGACACCAACAAGGTAACCATGACGCTGCTCGGGCCCTGACTAGTAAACATGTCAACCCGGGTTTCCAAAACACATTTTGTTGGCCTTTTATTGTCTTTTCCCGCTAGCTAGCTAGCGGGAAAATGACTCAAGTCTTGAAGTAGTTGGTATATTAAAAGGGACTGTTTGTTTCCATCCATCCATCCATCCATTTCCTACCGCTTATTCCCTTTTGGGGTCGCGGGGGGCGCTGGCGCCTATCTCAGCTACAGTCGGGCGGAAGGCGGGGTACACCCTGGACAAGTCGCCACCTCATCGCAGGGCCAACACAGATAGACAGACAACATTCACACTCACATTCACACACTAGGGCCAATTTATATCCCGCCGTCTTTCGGCGTTGAGCATGTGAACTACACGCCACGTAACACACACACACACAGTTTTTATTGTTGTCAGTTAGTAATATAAATATTTTCAAATTTTAGCTACGAACTTTAGCTATTATTGAATATATTGAATGATTGTATCATAACAACAACATAACTGCAAATTGTTAGTTGCTTCTCTTGGACTGCTTTTGTGTGATTTTTTTTATTTCAATAAATGTATTTATCATTCAATATATTTACTATATTTTCCGGATTATAAAGGCACACCCACTAAATTTTAGGGGGGAATTTTTCAGCCGTACAAGACTTTATGCCGCAGATATACATTATACTGGTAAATTGTGAAATTAGTTATTTATATACAAAATTGTGTAAATCATATACATTAATCATAATTGTTACCAAACAGTGTCTGTAACATGGCAGTAAAACGGCTGATCAAATAAAACAGGAAAGTCATTAACGTTTATTTATTCTTTATGAGATTAAGAAGATTTTATCCTTTTTTTTAATAGGGATCAAGATGTTTATCAGGATTCTTCTTCCTTGTACTTTGTGAACACTCTTAGTTTGAACAGTTTCTTAAAGTGGATAATTTTAGTACATGGTTTGATTCCTTTGCTTTAATCCATTCCATAATTTAGCCATTACTGAAGAACAATCCATATATAAGCCGCACCTTTGTGTAAACAGCAGGGTTCCTAGAGTAGGAAAAAAGTAGCAGCTTATAGTCCGGAAAATACAGTAGTAATTGTAAAAATTATAGACATATCAACAATATTAGTCCTCTTCAACCTAACCTAAGATAGGCGGTGGTGTTCTTGTTGTATTTTTTGATACCTTTGAGCAATTTGCAAAATGTACTTCCATCCATCCATTTCCTACCGCTTATTACCTTTTGGGGGCGCTGGCGCCTATCTCAGCTACAATCGGGCGGAAGACAAATGTACTTAAGTATCGCAAGTAAACATTTGTGTACATTTTTAAAGCTATTTTTCTTTATAGATGTCCATATGAAATACATAATAAACATGCTGCACAACATAAAAAAAGTGCTCAAAAAGGGATTTCAGTTAGCGTAAATCAACTTCTCTTAAGTATTTGGCTGTTGTGTTGAGTTTGAGTTTATTTCGAACATGCAAGCATACAACATGTTACATCACAATTTCCAGTTTCTCTTTTCAACATGTTCGAAAAGGAGCAGGAAGAAGCAGAGCTCATTTAATCCTACCTCTTTTCTTTTACATAACAGTTGCTAAAACGTTTGTTCACTTCCTGTTCTCAATTTATTCACAATATTCTCCATAAGTAATCAAAATAAAAATAAAAAAATAAATAATAATCGGTGAAGTAAGTTATATTTTATATGCTGAGATAGGCACCAGCGCCCCCCGCGACCTCAAAGGGGAATAAGCGGTAGAAAATGGATGGATGGACAGATGGAGATAAGTAAGATTATTTTGAGAATGAATGAATGGAGGAAATACATTCAGAATGTTTATCTTTGTTCTTGTTCTTTGTAAACACTTTAATTTTGAAGTTTCTTGAAGTGGATCATATTAGTACATTGTTTGATTGCTTTGCTCAATCCATTCCATAATTTAATTCCACATACTGTTATACTGAAGGTCTTAAGTCTTGTACGTGCGTACAAACGTTTTAAATTACATTTTTCTCTGAGATTACATTTCTCCTGTTTTTTGAGAATAATTGTTGTATATTCTTGGGTAGTAGGTTACAGTTTGCTTTGTGTATAATTTTAGCTGTTTGCAAATTCACTATGTCATGGAATTTCAGTATCTTTCATTCAATATATAAAGGATTTGTATGTTCTCCATATCCAACATTATGTATTATTGTAACTGATCTTTTTTGTAACACTGTTAGAGAATGAAGTGTACTTTTGTAATTATTTCCCCATATTTCTACACAGTAACTCAGATATGGTAACACTAGCGAGCAGTAGAGATTATGAAGTTATTTTTATTCTAGAACATGTTTTGCTTTATTCATTATTGACGTGTTTCTTGCTACTTTATGTTGTATATTTTTTACATGAGATTTCCAGTTCAATTTATCATTGCTGTTGTCCTTAAATGTGTGATGCTAGAAGAATACTGCAAGCCAGGCTGTGATTGGTGGAGGTCCCCATTTTGCATGAAGAGGTCCATGTAAAATGAATGACAGGGCGCGTCAGATAAAATTTTACCACAAACTTATTCTTAGACTCTTCCTGCTCCGTCACTAATTAGAATATAACAGCAAATTTCTGCAGGTGTTCACAAAGCCCCCCCATGAGTCACTGCTTGTGCTAGGCAAGTAAGTAGAGAAAGTGGGTTTGATACCGGTCAATCATGTGGCCAGGAAGATATATTGGCCAATTTTAATATAAATATTGTAAATTAATGTTTTTAATTGTGTAAAATGTGATATTTTGCATGGGAAACAATAGTATTGAATGATGTATTTCCCATGAATTGGTTTTAGTACAAAACATGCATCAAATTAAATTCAAGTTTGGTTGAAAAAATTATAAAACAAACGTTTTACATGAATGATTCTGAAAATATATGGAAGGGGTAGGGAATCCTCCAAATGAAATTATGTTTAACGCCCCAACTTAGCTAACGAATTGACATAAATTGACTGCAGGAAACAAAAAGTCTCGAGTAGCGATGACGCTTATTGGAAATGTATGAGCGGGAAATTATCTTTTGAAAATATTGCAGTCATACGCGGTACTAAAGGAAATCATATTAAAGTCGTAATCGAGCATTTAGAATTAAAATACAAAAAGAGTGCAGCTGGTTAAAAGAAATTCTAATCGGCACATATATTAATACTTAAGAATGCACGTTTCCCAATAAAATGCTTCAGAAGACATACCTAAATATTATAATATTAGGATAGGCATTATTTATCCCACAATGAGGAAATTAATTGATTGTAGTGCAGATACAAAAAGACAAAAAATAAAGTAAAAATACATGAAAATAAAAAAGTAAATATCAAAAAAATAAAAAAAAAACATAATACATTGAAATAGCAGAGTTTTCACAGATGCCAATACTACATACAGCTACAAAGTAAAACAATGAAAAACTAAAAAAAATCACCTGTAATAATACATATAGTGCACAAATAGTGCAGCTCAATACAATAGCCAGCTAGATGAATCAACAGATGCAGCTAAATGTGAATTATTAAACATGATGGGATTAATTCTCTGTAATTGTGATGTAATTCATTCTTTTAATTACTCTTCTCTCTCTTACTCTTGCCTTTCATGTCTAATTTCCTGCATCTTCCCCTGTCAATCAAACCAATGCGGGGAATGGATGGTCAGGACGAGAAGATAAGCAAGAAGGAAATCCTGGCCAACTGGAACATGTTTGTGGGCAGCCGGGCCACCAATTACGGAGAGGATTTAACTAAGAGACACGACGAACTTTGATGAGCTGTTGTGTTCCAAGAGGTGCTCATCTGCATTTTTATTTCTCTGACTTTTGTTCACGGGTGGGCAGGGGAGGACAGGACGGGTGGGCAGGGGAGGACAGGTCGCCGACTTGGACTCTGATCCAGAGTACGAACTTGTAGTCTTGTTCATACTCGCTCATGCTCAGTTACTGTTCAACACACTGTCACATACCGTGTATGTGGATACAGGTGACGCACTCCCACTTTTTTTACTAAAACATTTCAATTTGATATTCTCAGGACTTTGATTGTATCACAACCAGAGTGCTCAGGTCTATCTAGCATGAAACCGACATCTTCCAAGGCAACCGGAACAGTCCAGTTGTGATCAATCCATTGGCCTGACAATACAATGACTTGACTGAATGACAATCTTCACAATTTGATGGTACAGTAGTGTTTTTTGAGTTTCAGCTTAAAACGTGGTTACTGAAAACCGCCGTGGTGTAACACTCCAACAACCACTTTCACGTTTGTTTACGATATCATATGTAAGAAACAAAGGCAAGATAGTAGCAGTTTTTGGATACAAAGAACGTACGACTGCGCCCAGTGAGGGGTGACGTGAGTCAGAAATGTTGGCTACTAAAATATGTTTACCAACAAAATAACTGTTACAAATAAAATATTTTCCAACATGTGGTGATATTATCTTTTCATACTTGTCACAGTTACTAACTCATTATAACTAACAAGGAAATAGGTTTTTTTTAATTTTTTTTTTACTGTAGTTGTAAAGTAATTGTGTCAGTACATTTGAATAAGTACACTGAGTCCTAAATGAACCCAGTATTTATGACCCCCTTCTGTTTTTCCTTCTTTCCACTTCTCTTATGTAGCCAAGTTAGCAAATATTCAGGGTTTTTTTTTTTATTGAATATTAATAAAGGCATAAAAAATAACCAGCAGAAAGTAACTCACAAAAAGCCCTCGGAGAGCACAGACCTCTTCCAGGTCCTACCCCCCCAATCCTAAAGTCCTAAATCGAGACGGCCATGTGGCTCATCCTACATGTTCCAAGACCATGCAAGGTCAGCAATGTCCGACAAGAGATCTCAAGGGTATCCATCTAATTTGTACAAAACCATCCAAGCATGGAACCAGTCATTTTAGTCCATGGGCCCAGGCATATATCAGTACCATCAGAGGAAACCAAACTTTAGGGTTCTTAAGTTATTGGTAGGGACTATATGATTATTTAAATACGTGATAACTGTTCCAGAAGAGCATCTTTGTGTATGTATTCCACATGTTTGCCATTCTAAAATAGTGACTTTTGGGGGGGACCATCTTGAGGCAAAATGACATATTCGTTGCTCGGACAGTATTGGAAGAGACAGACCAGGATTTGAAAGAGAAACGCCTGGAGACAATATCCACCATCAGAACAGTTCCATGGCAAGATGACAAAAATTAACTTGAAAACATTCCCCCACATTCGGAAGAAAACAACCACTAAAGTGCAGGCCAAAGAAATTGTTCTTAAGGCTGACAGAAACCTGTTTGGGCATTCACGATCTGCCATAACGGCGGTGGATCTCTGCTCTTGCCAGAGAGATATAAAAGACCATTTCTGTGTGTCACTGATGAGTTTGGTACAAAAGATGGAAGGGAATGAAAAAATGTTTTTACAGCTGGCTGAATCAATTCTGTCAATGATGGAGTACAGAGTAAAGGCATGGATGTTATCTTCAATGTTGACCGAGAGACACCCAAAAAAGACGCAGAGATATGCAACAATCCAGTTCAGGAGCACAGCTTTCAACAGTGGAAGAAATTGCTCTGGAGCTCCTCCAACAAAGAAAGTCTAATCAAGTTCTTGGTTGAGGAGTGGAAAAAACCAAAGAGCAGAGAGATGGGAAAAATTTTAGTTTGAATAGTTTCTAAAACTGAATCATATTAGTACATTGTTTGTTTTCTCTGCTAAATCCATTCCATAATTTAATTCCACATACTGATATACTAAATATTTTAAGTGCTGTACACGCACACAGATGTTTTCCCCTGAGGTTATATTTTTCCTCATATGTTGAGAAGAATTGTTGTGCATTCTTTTTGTGCATAATGTTAGCTGTTCACAAATGCACCAGGTCACAGAGTTTCATTACTTTTGATTCAATAAATAAAAGGGTTTGAATGTTCTCGATAGCAAACTTTTCGTATTATTCGAAAAGACCTCTTTTGTAAAACAGTTAGTTGAAGTACCACTGATAGTCACACACAAACGAGGTGTGGTGAAATTACTCTCTGCTTTTGACCCATCTCCTTGTTCCACACCCTGGGAGGTAAGGGGAACATGAGCAGCAGCAGTGGCCACGCTTGGGAATATTTTTGGGGATTTAACCCCCAATCCTAACCCTTAATGCTGACTGCCAAGCAGGGAAACAATGGGTCCCATTTTTATAGTCTTTGGTATGACTCGGCCGGGGTTTGAACTGACGACCTGCGTATCTCAGGGCGGACACTCTAACCACATTTAGTGAATGAAGTGTACTTTTGTAGTTATTTCCTCAAAATTCTACTGTCACAATAACTCAGATATGGTAAATCCAGGGATCAGTAGAAAATATGGAGTGATTTTTGGTTCAGAACATGTTTGGCTTTATTCATAAAATGTTTCTTGCTACCTTATAAATTTTTTTAGGTGAGATTTTCAGTTAAATGTATCCATCTACTGTATAATTACACCTAAAACTTAAAATGTATTTTATCCTTTCAAATGTATTTGTATTTGAGTTTTGACTCTCTCTTTTGCCGTTTCCAAATATCATTTATGTTTTACTGAAACTCAAGGACAGTGTTTTTGTCAATCCATTTCTTCTGTTTTTTTTGTATCAACTTCTATGTTTTCTCCTGAACAAAACCAAATAAAACTAAGACTTTTGGAAGTTTATAATTATATACAGAGATTGAACAATTTTGATCCCAGTATTGATCCCTGGGGCATGCCACAAGATATATTTACCGTTCCAAATGTGTGTTTGACTCGCTTCACGTATTGCTTCTTGTTAGTTAAGAAGCTTACCAAGTTTAACACCAACCCTCTGATGCCATACCGTTCTAATTTGTTTATTAAATCGCTAATTGAGATGTTATGGTTAGTATTCCAGACAACAGGTTCTGAAAGAGTATTTGCAGAGGTAAGGAGGAAGTACTAGATTCTGAGCGGAAGAGAATATATGAAAACGTCACTAATAGGTTCATGGAATACCAGATGGTCGCACTACCCCCTGCATGTCTCTGTCAAGCCACCCTGCTAGTGTACTGGGGTGACAACTTCAGCCCAAAGTGGGCCGACAAAGAGTGCATGACAACAGGCTGTGTGCATCTTGACTTACTGGAGAGCATCAACACTGACATCTTTCTAATGGTACTGCGATGCTTCGTCACTTCCCGAACAACTACCAGAACCAAACAGAGTTTCGCTTCGACACTCTGTGGTCCCCACATTTTGGAGGAGCATGGGGCCTACAAATTAAGCCAATAAAGCCAGCTCAACCAAGTGGTACTGCAGGATTAGACGGTGTCAGAACCTGTTCTACAGACCGTGCTACTTGAAGTGGAAGGGATACTCAATGCAAAGCCCCTTGGGTACATTTCCTCAGAACATCTATGCATCCAGTGATCTACTGAGCAGAGGGTGATGGCGACACAGCCAGGTCCTGACTGACCTACAACTTTTTCCTGACCCACAGAAGTGGCTCAGGTGGCATAAGGACACGGACAATCAAAAAAGTGGACAAGTGGTGATGTTGGTTGATCGGGAACTTTCCAGGTCGCAGTGGCCAATCGGCAGAGTAGTCAAGACATGCCCTGGTGAGGATGGTGGAGTCAGGGCAGCTGAAGTGAAAGCCAAGGGACATATTTACCCGTTCTTACGCCCTGTGCGACTGCCGGCATGGGAAAATGAGAAATACACAAACTGAGGATAAACTTTCCTTTACAATTCAATTTTTACAGCAAAATTTGGAGGCGGTCGTCAGAAAGTTTTTTTACCGGAAGTATGAACACACGTTGCCAGAAGTCAGACGTGTGCTGCTATGAATTCAGATATCAATGTGCAAAATAAATAAGTCGCGGAAATGAATACAATTATCAAAATATGATAAATATTGAACATATTACATATTGTTATGAAGGTGTCTGTCACTAAATTATATATAGACTTGCACTGTGTATATAAAACATTGGAGGGTTTTGAAGTTGTTTTACAGGGCTTTGAAGGCTACAACGGTGACTCCCATTAGCCGCATCTTTCAAGCATTTTTTTAATCATGTTCTTTTTGTGTATATAGTTTTACAAATCACCTGACATGTATACTGTGTATATCTACATAATTAATTTTTTTACATAATTTGTTATACATATGTTATAGGTTATATATATTTTATAATTGAATGTATCAAATGTGATGATTATTGGACCACAATGGAAACAAGCCTTTTGGCTTTTTTTGCCATCCATTTGCCTTTTTAAAGCAATACATGGATTCAAATCTTTAAGATGTCAATCAACTTCTCAAACAATCAATCAATAATCTTTAAAATCGACAAATATTTTTTTTTCTTTTAAAGACACCCATAATGATTGTGAATGATTGGCAATATTCCAGAAACAGTGCAGTTCCCCTTTAAAGTCTTTCTGTACCCTATTCTCTCTTGTTCTAAGAAATTGTCAGACCATCTGTGCAACCTCCCCGCGCCCCACCCTAACTTTTAGTGTTTCACGTCCCTGTTGTGTCCATCAGGATGGATTTCTTACACTGTCTGAGATGATTGACAAATTTGACGACATCAAGATCAGCACCATCACAGACTACGGCGCCATGAAGGTCGAAGAGCATGATGAACTGTGAATATTTATAGTCTACGAAGTTAGGATGTTTTATGTGTTTTGCAAATAATATAATAAATACTAAAGGGGTCTCACGTATTAAGAGTTTTGGGGATTTCCTACAAAGACAATTGGCGTACGTTCAATATGTAAAATTCTTTGTTACATCCCAATAAATGGGGAACTGGACGCAGATGTATGCGTGGCCCAGACCACATTCTTTGATAAAAACGCAAATCATTTTGAAATGATCAACCTACCTGAAATCTGCACACACTGCCAAATCACAATTCAGTTCCTGTTGAATTGTAATTGGGAATAATTTGTTTGCTAATATGCTAAAATTTTTCAGGGTGAGCTAGTTGGTTGCATCGAAATGGGATGTTTTTATCCCGGAAATGCGCGTGGAATCAATAGAGGGGTTTCTTTCTCATGGTTGGAGCGCACAAAAGAGGTTGTGAGCCTGTCAATGATGTGGGTTTCGAGTACAGCACACAGGCAGTATTAAAAACATAAATGCTAAGAAATCAGGAAGAAGGTGAAAAAGAGGAATGTGCATGGCCAAAGCAGACGAGGGGACTGGAGATAAACGTAGCGCTGCACCCCATTTGAAAAGATAGACGCTGCAATGATACGTAAAAATCTCATTACCCCAATATAAATATGTGTAACTTATAATAAAATGTCTTCATACAGTAGCCAGCTCACAGCCAGGTTAGTTTCGTGTGAAAATTATTTAATATTTGGTTTGAAATCTTTTCAATTTAAACATGCAGCATATCTAAAAACATACGAAAGACTTCGACCTTTGTTTGATTACTCAATTTAGTACTACAACTCAGGAGAGCCGTACGTGACAAAAAGTCGGGCCATTCCTCCACGTCACCGGTGCCATTAGTGTGCCGCAACCACCGACTGCTGCTGCCCGCCCGACTGGCCATGAAGCTATTCTAGAGTCACAGGAATACATTGTGACAGCAATAGGTGGCAAAATGATCGCTTGGATCAGAGGTCCCTGAACTATGGCCCGCGGGCCAGATCCGGCCCACCAGCGTCCAAAATCTGGCCCGCCGGAAGTCCCAGGTAAAAAAAATAAAAAATTATATATATATCTAAAAAAAATAATTAAATATTTTTATAATATATATATATACACACACACACACACATATATACTGTATATAATTTACAAATAAATTCTTTAAAATTCCTACAATGTAAATTCCTGGATTTTTTTTCCCCATTCTGTCTCTCACAGTTGAAGTGTACCTATCATGAAAATTACAGACCTCTGCCATAATTCTAAGAGGGAGAACTTGCACAATCGGTGGCTGACTAAATACTTTTTTGCCCCACTGTGTGTGTGTGTGTATATATATATATATATATATATATATATATATATTTTTTTTTTTAACCCAATGCGGACCCAGAGTCAAAAAGTGTGGGGACCCCTGGTCTAGATAAATTAGACGTCCTCACAAATATTAATGAGAATATGAGGCACTAAATGCATTGGCGAAAAAGTGAATTTTGTGTCCTTGCGTCGATCTTTTACATTAATGAAATAAAATGATGGCAAACCCCAACGACCACCTGTGTGTGTCCAAAGATGTATCCACGTCATGTAGGAATGTGCGTATGTGAAGTATAAAGTTGGTGTGAGGCACCGCGCATTTCCAAGTCTAGTTTAGTTTTGATACATCTCATCTTTGTCATGAAAAAGTGCATAAGCCAGGTTTTTGTGCTTACACATGTTTAATATGTGAAGCCCCAGGTGTTCAACTGATCAAATGAGGAGGATTTTTACTTCTGCTTAACACATAGCCAGAGCCAGTTTTTCTGGATGGAAAATAGTGTGAGATATACCACAGACTATAATGTTTTTTCTTAAGTACTACTAATTAATGTCAAAGTTGTGTGAAGTTACATTGCCTGTTCATTAAACAAATTCCTTATTTCCAAATAATTCTACTTGACACTTTTTTTATTGAACCACAAAATCTAATTAAATTGCATTATTTAAAATATAGGATACATATACATTTATTGAGTGCCCTTCTATTTTTGCTATCGTAACAGGATTTCCATAGCAATTTTAAAGCGAACAGCTGATAGCCCTAGCTTTGCATTGAATTAAAAATATAAGAAAGAATTGGTGAATAGAACTATTTCAGCCACTATTAAAGCGTTAGAATTGTTAAATGTGTTTAAAATGTCATTTAATGGCAAAAATATGCTACAAACACTACTATTTTATATCATATCCTGGGATAGTCAAATGAGATCAACTTCAAATTGTTTTCTATAAACAACTTCCAGCTTTAAGTCAAGTACAATTCTACTACGGTCAATAAAGGACAATACAAATGTCGCTGACCAAAAATATAAATAAAATACCATTCGTACAGTAAATTATTACTTTTAACAACAATGCTATATTAATAGATGTGTCGAATGACAAAACTGACCAAGACCCCCCTTTTTTTTTCTTATTCCACGATACAAAAAGACAAAGACCCTTCCATTATAATTACTATAGTGAGTATGTTCAAGGTGTCATGCTGCACTATGAAAACAAATTATTTTCGGTCTGGCCTTAGTTCACGAAAAAAGGAGAAATCTTAACACTAATTTACACATCAGAGTTTTTTTGTGGGGTTCATAAATTTTGTTAATGATTTGTGCCAGAATATTGGTGGTGTGTGCATCAAAAGAACCCGTCACACTTGCATCACTGGACGAGCCTCTTTGGCCTTGAGATCCACACCAGATGCAGCAAAGCCGGTTCCTCCCTGCGAGGACAAAAGACGGTCATCTTAAAACTAGAAATTATAAGTAAAAGAGATTCCTGGTTTTGCATATTAGTCAGGTAAACAAAGACCTATATTGATACAGACATATTTCAAGCTCATTGAGTGAATTTGTTTCTAAATTTGTGGATCATGATTTGTCACACAGGATTTTAGGGAAACAAATATAAGATGCATCAACAAACTTACAGTATGTGTGAACAGTTTAATAATACAGCGGTACCTCAGTTTCGTATACCTACCATTTTAACACGGTTCTTGTCTACTATCCAGTTACTACTGTATCGAAATGTGAACAAACCAATCCGTTGGCTTGCGTATCATCAATTGAGAACCAAAGCAGAGATTCTCATGGGTTGGTGACTTAGTCTCTGTTATTTTTGTTATTGAGTACAACTGCAAAATAAGTAACCTTGGGACCAAATAATGTTGCGAGTGCCAGCATTTTGATAGAGACAGAAAAACACCATTGAATTTAAAGACAGAACACTCAGCAAAGACTTCTTCCTTCCCCTCCTCCCTCTGTTCACCTAGGAGAGTCTTTAATGAAGGTAAAAGTAACGTTAAATGTTCATGTATCCATGTAAGAGATCATTCATGTGTATTTGGCTTTGTTTTTTGCATGTTTTGCATATTTTTGGGGGTCTGAAATTGTATTTGGAACAGATTAATTACATTTTTATACGACTCGGTTTTCATCTGACATTTTGGAACAAACTACTAACTAAAACCAAACTACAATATTACTGTGCAGGTATAAATTTAACAGTCAAGGGTAGGAGTAACATCAAAAACACATTGGAACTAAAATATATAAGTCACAAATAGGCTGGTATTGATTTGATAATGCTTTGTGCATCAATCTTATCCATAATTGGATCGATCCACCTACCCCCTAACCACTTGCATATATATACACTTTCAATGTTGAATGATTAGAAATTTTTTAAAAAGTCAGTGCCACATTGAATCATAAAAGGAACATAATAATGTTTCCTGATGAGTTATCCTGCATTTTCTAAAATATTTTTATTTTATTGCTCCATGCAATGCAATTTGACTCCCACACTTAAAATGGGTATGGCTCCTTATGTGACCTTCTTTGCGGTCAGGTGTAAAAATAGGTTGAGCAACGATAATAAGTCTTAACTTTAATGATAAATAAGGTGATATGTGAAAGATAACTCATATTTCACAATGAATAGGGAAGTCAGTTTGTCAAGTCCAATATGACGTGTGCACGTACCCTCTGCAAAGGTATGATGTCTTTGTCAGAGAGCTTGTCTCCACTCACAGGATCCATCATGTCCATCCTGATGAGTTTCTCCACACACTCCTGCGTCACCACACAACCCCTAATCACAGGATGGAATCGGTCTTTTAGGATTCAAATGTAAGTGAAAGCATATATGAGATGGCGTGGTGACTCACGAAGGTCGCAGGACAGCGCAGGGAATGCTGTTGCCCAGCACGTCTTTGGTTACTGCACAGACGTACCTGTCCTGAAAGAAGCAACAATTGAGACATTTCAAAACAACAGTTGTGTGTTTTTTTATTGATTGATACTTTTATTAGTAGATTGCACAGTTCAGTACATATTCTGTACAATTGACCACTAAATGGTAACACCCGAATAAGTTTTTCAACTTGTTTAAGTCGGGGTCCACGTTATTCAATTCATGGTCTACAGCCCTCCCTCTGGCAGGCTGTCGATATATTAGAGACCAAAAACAATCACTGCTTTCATTTTTTGGTAATTTTGTCAGTCGTAATAAAGAAACTGCAAAATTTCGCTAACATCTTTTTCCATCATTTTGTTCATGTTTTTAATTTCTGTTTTTATATTTTATACTATATAAAAAAAACTGTTTCCCATACATCCATTTATTTGTTTGTACAACAAATAGGATTTGGTGCAACAAGAACCCACAGAGACAAACTGCCTTTGCTCAAACGGCTTTGCCTACGAAAGCAACAAAAGACTAATATAAGCTTCCCACAGACCTGAAAAATCTAAGAAATTACAATAATTTATTTTTTGCAAAAGATCGGTTATTGAGCAACCAGTGTTGCAAACATTGTCTGATTAGTATTTTAACATGAAAACCCGTATGTAGCGTGGCATGTTTGCCGATGGAACACTGTAGTAATTTGCCCATGTAATGCTGTAGTGTTTTTAGCATAGCTTTTAAATGTATGCATTCATTTACTCACTGTATACATTACAGGTTTTTAGCATGTGTTTTATGTATTTTATATTGTTGCAAGCTTTAAAGTACGAGTTTTTTTTATCTATGCATTGTGTCCTTGGGCATTTTATGAATTTTAAGCCTCTCTAAACAGTTACTTTATGAATTATAATTTCCAGCATATGCATTTTATAAAAGAACAGTTCTATAAGTCCCCTTTTGAATACCAGGGGTTTATAATAGTAGGTGCCTGGATACGTAAGGGCTGACGTGTGATGTACTTTTAGAATATGTTGCTGTCTTTTCTATAAGTTGTCCTTGTGTTTTGGTGGTTGGGTTACTTGTTTTTCCCGTGTGTTGTATGTTAGATTGTCTACAGATGACAATTTAGTCTGGTGCAACCGTCGAATCCTTGTGAATAATGTATCGTGGACACACTCCATAAAATAAATACAAAAGTTTAAAAAAAATGTTCGCCTTAACTTACATACAAATTATAGTGCGATGGTCTGTGAATGTAGTTTGTCGTTACAACTCCATCCAGTAAGTCTGCTTCTTCACCTCACTTCATTTAGTTTACCACATCGAGTACTATAATATTCAAATATTGGTGATGAAAAGCATCATCCTTCACTTGTATCCTGCACTGACAGGAGATCTTGTTAGGTGACACCTAGGGTGGTCTTAAAAAACAGTTTGCTTTCTTTTCGCCTTCTCCGCTCCACTTGGGTAACCCCGCGTCATCTTTATAAAAACAGTTCATAACCACGCCAAAAGGCTTGTTTTGGTCTGCCTTTTGGAATCAAGTCAGCACAAGTGCAGTAGCATGGAAAAAGAATAAGCTGGTGGAGCTGTCAAAAACGATCATAATTGATTAGGCAATTTAATTTATTTTGAAAATAAAGACAAAAAAAATAAGAATGGTTTGAAGTAAAAGAACAACTTTATTAATGACTTCTTTGTGAGTCGCTTTGAAGACCGCGTGAATCTTTAAAAATTCAATGTCCAATGACTACGAGGTTGAGTGTTTATTAAGACTCTTCTGAATCGAATTGTCAAATAGTAGACTATTCGAAAGCACCCCTAAAATTGTTGTCTGTTTTTTGGGGAGGTAAATTACATGAATGTATCTATCGTTCTTCTCAACGAACAAGTGCTGTGGTGGCCCATCCCCCATTAAATTGCACTCACAGGCTGTATTTTGATTGTGACATAAAAAAGGTGAAAAAAGAAATTTACCGTTAGTAACAGTTCTTTGGTTTTTCATGTTTTTTACTCACTTTTTGTCTCATTTTATTTCTGCTTCCACTACAATTACATTACACGCACATACATTATGGCAAGTAACATTTATGTTATGTTATATATATTTATGACTTAAACGGGGTTTCACTGTATTTTCTGAATCCCTGGGGATTGATTTAAGACTGCATTGAACCAGAACACAAAAACTGCAGGCAGCTGTGATCCCCGAGGCATCGCTTGGTTCATTTGTGACCCGATTGTCTCTACACATGTGAGCTTCCATTACTTATTAGAGTGGAGAAACAATAATAGTCACATGACATTTTACAATTGAGGCTAATAAAATTTCCATTTCTTGCTGTCAAAAGAGATGGAGTCTTCGAAACACTAACTAGTATAAATGATGAGCTTTTGCCATGTAGCTGTTGGCTGACATAATTGTTGATACAAACTGACCTGGCGGTTGATCAGGGCCACTCGGTTCAGGCTCGGGTCGATTGGGGTAAAGCGCACTGTAATCAGCTCATTCATCTTTATAGGTTGTCCTGACATCGGACACAGCACAGTCTTGCTCTGTCAAACGTAGGGAAAGAAGCAATGAGAGGAAACAGTACAATAATAATATTAATACATTTTATTTGTAGAGCGCTTTTTTTTTTATTTCAGACGCTTCATTGGGTAAAACAACAAATAGGACTGGAAAAACAAGACAAGAAACACAGCAAATCAAGATTAAATGGGTTGTTTTCAGCCTTAACGCATGGCCCTAACTTTGCATTGTATTTTAAGCATTATATCTGGCCCTCTTACACTTTCAGCACGTAATAATGTAACTATGCCCGTACATAACACGTGCTCGCGCATTAGCTTTGTGTGTTGTCAGCTAATGATATACATTTAGATAGCTAACCTTATCTATTAATGAATGCATATTCTATCATATCAACCACATGACAAATTGTTAGTTGCTTCTCTGGGTCTGCTTTTGTTTGCATGCACAAGATGAGTGTGTGTTTGTGTGGCATGACAGCAGTGAGTGACTAGCATGAAAGCCAAACAAATTCCTTGGACCGAGAAGTAATTTTTAGCCGATTTAATTAGTAAATACAAAAAAACAGACTCTTTTAAAAAGTATATGTTTTGTTAAACCACTAATGGTAAACCGTGAGCTGTGATGGTGTTCATGTTATTTTCTTTTGTTTTGAAAAATCTAACTGAGCCAGTTGCAAACAGCCACTTTAAAAGATTAAAATGTTGTTATATACAAAAAGTGACAATTTTTCATCAGTTAAAAGTAGTCTGGAACATGTGTGCTTGTAAGTTAATCTTGAAGGTGTTAGGTTCAGTAGTGTCACATATGTATGTTCCATAGGGAGGGGGCGACAACAGAAAAGGCTATGTCCTCCACCCCAGGTCAGAAAGACAGTCAGGAGGTGTGCGTCTGAGGAGTGGAGGGTACAGGAGGAGTTCTAGAGTTGGAGCCAGTCTTTAAAGGGGAACTGCACTTGTTTTGGAATTTTGTCAATAATTCACAATCATTATGAGAGACAAGAACACGTCTTTTTTTTTCTAGGATTCTAAAAATAAATAAATAAGACCTAATGGGAGTCAGCATTGTCCGTACACACACACACACACACGCACGCACACATACGTGTATGATAGGCAAAATTAAAAAAAAAAAAGTGCAGTTACTCTATAAAGGTAGGAGAGGGCCTGGTTATGAAGTGCTTCAGGGGTGAGTAGGACTTTGAGTTTGATGTGGTAGGGGATAGGGAGCCAATGGAGATTTTGAAAGACAGAGAGATTTTGTCTCCGGAACTGGTGAGGAGGCAGGTAGCAGACCTCTGAATATGTTTGTCGAGGAGACTGATGGTTGTGCCAAAGAGAATGCTTTACGGTAGTCTATGCGTAATATTGTGAAGGATTGAGGCGGATAATGTTCAGGCTGTCGTGAAAAGGTGTTTTAGTGACTAATGTGTAAAGGGAGTAAACTGTCAAAGATGACTCCAAGGGATGACTCCGGAAGTGCCGTAATAGTGAGAGGGTACAGTTATCAAAGAACTTTGGATGTAGAGGTGAGGGAGTTTGGATCAATGATGGGGATGTTGGATTGATACACTTAAGAGAAAATTGTTTGTATCAAGAAGCTGATAATAGAAAGAAACGTTTAGAGCAGTGGTTCTTAACCAGGGTTCGATCGAACCCTAGGGGTTCCGTGAGTCGACCTCAGGGGTTCGCTCGAGGTCAAAACACACCCGACTCTTCGTGTCAATACAAACTTCTCCCTGTTGGCATATTACGGATACGGCAACAGCTGATTGATTTGCAGGTGTGTAATTTGTTGTGAGTTTATGCACTGCCTTAGTTTTGTTGTTTGAACAAGGTGATGTTCATGCACGGTTCATTTTGTGCACCAGTAAAAAAAATATGGTAACACTTTAGTATGGTGAACATATTGACCATTATTTAGTTGCTTATTAACATGCAAATTATTAACATATTGGCTCTTAACTAGTCATTAGGTACTAATTAATGCTTTATTCGGCATGGCCTTATTAGAACCCTAACCCTCTTAACCTGACCCTAACCCCAACCCCAACCCTAACCAAATAACTCAAAATTAAGTCTTTATTACTTAGAATATGTTCCCCTATTGTCCAAATAACTCAAAATTAAGTCTTTGTTACTTAGAAAATGTTCCCCATACTAAAGTGTTACCAAAAACACACAACTTTGTCTTGAATTTAAAAAAAAAAAAACATTTTATTTTTCACTAAAGAAGGGTTCGGTGAATGCGCATATGAAACTGGTGGGGTGCGGTGCCTCCAACAAGGTTAACAACCACTGGTTTAGAGGGTAGAATGGGTCTGAGGGTTGATGGATTTTGTAGCAATATATAGTTGGATATCATTGGCGCAACAGTGGAATTGGAGACCATAGCTGGATAATCTGGGGGGTGGTTGAGGATGAAGAGGAGAGGGCCAGGCACTAAACCCTGCAGGACGCCTTGAAAGAGGGAGGCAGTCGAGGAGGAGCAGTTAAGTATTTTTTAAAAACTGTTTCCGGTCTGTGAGATCATTTAATAGCGTTGTCCGTGATGTGAAGAAAAGATTTTGGGTGGATGATAAAAGTTAATAAATGGACATTACTTTAACAATCGGTGTTGAAAGTGGACACCTGTGGGTGGTTTTGATCTTTGGACTCAGAGATCAATTTTCCTTCAACAAACATGCATAAACAAACAAAGGTCTTCATGACATTAAATCTGAAACGTTCAACCTTTTTGGTCAACATAATCCTTATTGTAGCCAAAGTGTGTCCAAACAACTGACACAGCATTCTTTTAGGTACAAGCTGCTGGTGCTGTATCGTCGGTTTTAGTGTTTAGATTTTGCTCCATGACTGTGCTGCAGACTGGATTGCAAAGTGATATATTCTTGTACTTCTACTGGCAGCCTTGACGCCTTGCATCACAGCTTTGGCTGCATGTCATTTAAATACACAAATCGTGTTAGTCAAGGGAATGAGAGAAGAGAAAGAAGGCAATTTCTACGTCAGAAGCTCCCATTGTCGGTTTTGATATATATATATATATTTTTTTTATTCATCGCTCAGCCCTATTTTGCAAGGCAAACGCTTTTATAAAAGTGAAAATGAACAGTTATCACAGACAATAAAGAGGGTGAATTACGTCAGGAAAGGGTCAACAATAAAAACATTTTGGTTTTAGAAAAGCAAGGGAATGGGCATGATTAAAATTATTTTTTATCATGCTGTAAATCATACATTGTGAATAGCCCGACATTTGTGTCAGCAGGGTTATTTTGTGTGGTTACTGCATTTGGAAGTAGTGGCACGATCATGTTTTCTTTACATGGCAGCAACAGCTGAGGGTGCAAGTAATTCAGGCTAAATTAGTGGGCTGCAGGAGAAATGCAAACAAGATGCAAAAATAAATGTCTTTTAGTGTCCAAGAACACTGAGCAATGACAGGGATAGCTATTTGGTTCTAGAAGTAATTTCTATCCATCCATTTTCTACCATGTGTCCCTTTCGGGGTTGTGGGGGGTGCTGGAATCTATCTCAGCTGCATCTGCCTCGGACAAATCACCACCTCATCGCAGGGCCAACACAGATAGAAAGACAACATTCACATTAACATTCACACACTAGGGCCAATTTAGTGTTGGCAATCAACTTATCCCCAGCTACAAGTATTTGAAATAATTAAATATGTTTTTTACGAATTTTTGTATTCGGCTTTGGTGTGTTCAAATAGGTGTTAGCTGCTGGACAGTCACTAAAATGTCACACTCATTCAGTCTGGTCAAATGTCATTGTCAACAAATTAAAGTAGTGCTGTAGGACAAAAGCTTTAACAGTAAACTGTACATTTACTACACTGCTTTTGTATACAGAAAAGTTACATTATTTTAAATCAAAGAGTATACAAAAGACAGGAAAAACAAGCATTTATGTTGTTTTTTTCAGTACAGTCAGTGAAGGCATTCCAAGCTGCTAGCCTGTAATCAAAGCTTTCTTTGTGTACACTGATGTTTCTGTTGTCTTTAAACAAGTTATGAACACTTGTTAGGACACAAGTGAATTGTAAAAAGAAACAAAACATTATGCAGTGATTTGCAACCCTAGTGCCACAACACATTAGGGTGCAATGAGACATATTCAGGTATGTTGCGGGAAATTATGCGTAAATTTTAATTATTTGGTTCGAAAATATTATTCAGTTTCTACAAATAACGTATCTTGATTCATCTATGGATCATTTACCATCTATCAATGCCAGCAACGTATAACAACAAGCTGAACAATTCAACACTCTTCCACTAGATGGCAAAAGTTCATCTGTTGCCACTCTACATTCATGTTTGGTGTTGTGCCATGAGATTTGTAAGGTAACATTTTGTCTTGCCTTTATAAGGGTTGGGAAACACGGCTTTAAATCATGACAGAGTTTCACAATTAATTTATTTGTCATGGATAAAATTTGGACCACCAAACATAGATTCGGTGGTACCTCTTAAGAATTTGCCATGTTTATGCAGATTAATACAGACTCATATTTTGAATCATTTTACTTTAAAAGTGTCACTTCCGCTTTAGGAGATAGATTTAAAGCATTAATGACTTCTAAGTGTGAGATGAGTGATTGATGTTTTTATATCTGATATCAGATGACAGTCAGTTGACTTAATTAAATTAAACAATATATTTTACTGGGGTATTTCAGATACTGAAGTAATACTCTGTGTACACTTTAAAGTCTACAATCTAATTTGAGTCAATCTGATGGCATTGTGTTCTCTCACCGGAACCCCAGAATGGTCAACAATTCCATACACCAGTCTTAAGAATTTTAGCTGGGTGAATTCCCAAGGTTTTGCATGCGTTATACGTCCAATGGCAAAATATGCTAATTAGATGGTGATGTTATCTAGCCCAGCGTTTACCCATTGGGCTGTCAAAATATATCTGTTTCTCAGCTGTGGTCCGTATGGGCCAAAGCTGTACTCAGTTGGAATACATTTATCCACCACCTGTGGCAGTAATGACAATATCAAACAAAGAAGAATTCTGGAGCGAAAGTTTTTATAAGTCCCTTCTTTTGCTGTATATTTAATAAGAATTCATTTTTCTAATCAGCCTGAACTAAGGCTTGATTATTATCTTTGTGATTAACACATACATTTGACGAGGTTAATCCTGTTAAAATTTAGGTAAGTTAGATGTAATTATAGAACACGATAAAATCAAGAGTAAGGTTACTTATTCAGTTTTAATACTTGAGTGGGCCCTGGGCCCTTCGGTAGTGGATAAGTTGGGTCCGGACGTCAAAAGGGTTGATAACCTCTGATCTAGCCAACCAACAAAAAATATTATTAAGGCGTAGTTCAGGCTGATTACAAAAAATACTAATATACTGCAAAAGAAAGGACTCATAAATTACCTAAAAATGTTTTACATACGATTCTGCAGTGCTAAAATAAAAAAAAATCAAACTGAAATAATAGATCAAATATGTTCTAATAAACTTTGATCAAATTCAAGTGCAAATAGAAATACAGTTACACCATTTTAGCAAATTTTTTGCGCTTAAATAGTTAATTGACTTTTGATCCAGACTTCTTCTGTTTGATATAGTCATTACTGCCAAAAGTGGTGGAAAAGTGTATTACAACAAAGTACCGCTGCGGCCCACACGGACCAGAGCTAAGAACCACATATTTTTGTCAGCCCTTTAGTGGGCCCCACAGTGGGCCCCTAGAGTTAAGAAAAATTGTGAGATATGAGAGCACCTTCCCTCACAAATGCAAACGCAATTTTCCTCCCTGGCAGTCACTCACTGGTTTCTTAATTAGCGTAGGCTTGGCTTCAGGTGTCAGAGAGGGAATCCAGAAGCTGGGCAGACTTTGGCTAGAGGAGGCCACTGAGGACGTCGACGCTGCTGCTGCTCCTGCTGATGAACTGCTGCTGCCCTTGTCACTTCCTCTGTTCTGTCCTACAGTGGAATGACAGTTTACACTTGTTTAATGCATTCCCGATTAATAGATCAGCAAACACAGTAATGAGAGCATGAAGGTGCTCATCACACGTACCAGAAGTGAACGGGTTGATCGGTTTGGAGACAATGCTGTTCTCTCTGGTCTTAAATTTCTCCACTTTCTCCCTTTCTTCTGATTTAGACTCCAGCTGACTGTCATTCTTCATAGCTTGTTTTTGCTTTTCATACAACTAAAAAAATAAATCCAGGAAAATACAAATTAAATACTTAATAACATTCTAAATAATTAATAATTTGAGAGAACAATGAAGAGGAAAAACTGTATGTAAAAAAGAACATGCACAACATTGAGGACATACCTTCATTTTCTTGGCAATTTCTGTCTTCTGATGCAGAATGTATTCAAGAATGGCCTGTTTTTCATACAAATATCCATCTGGACTGAGAAGAACACAAATACATATGCTGTGTCAAAGAGGTGTCAAT
This sequence comes from Nerophis ophidion, assembly GCF_033978795.1. Classification (NCBI taxonomy): domain Eukaryota; kingdom Metazoa; phylum Chordata; class Actinopteri; order Syngnathiformes; family Syngnathidae; genus Nerophis; species Nerophis ophidion. The sequence continues at coordinate 212,780 of NC_084633.1, forward strand.
TTTTACACTTCCAATATGATGACATTATTAGCACCTTGAGTATTAGCCAATACCAATTTTGAACAGATACAATAGCAGCAAAATTGTAATGTAACGTTAGAAAAGGCTTGATCGAGTGGAATTAGTCAAACAGAGAACAATGATAAGAAAAGAAAAACACTAAGGTATTCATTAATAACCATATGGAATAGACATCCATGCATCCATTTTCTACCGCTTGTCCCGTTGGGGATCGCGGGGGGTGCTGGAGCCTATCTCAGCTACATTCGAGCGGAAGGCGGCGTACACCCTGGACAAGTCGCTTACTCATCGCAGGGCCAACACAAATAGACAACATTCACACTCACATTCACACACTAGGGCCAATTTAGTATTGCCAATCAACCTATCCCCAGGTGCATGTTTTTGGAGGTGGGAGGAAGCCAGAGTACCCGGAGGGAACCCACGCAGTCACGGGGAGAACATGCACATTCCACACAGAAAGATGCCGAGCCCAGGATTGACATACACTGTCTTAAAATCAAAATGGAGTGGTAATTGTGTTTTGGGGACATCTAGTGGCCACCACAATTCAATAGTCAAGCTCATGCCAAACGTTTGATTGACATCATCAAGTGCCATGTACTGCAGTGATTGTGACACTCAATAACTTTGATTGTTCAGCAATGTGTGGTGTTCCATAAAATGTTGCGATATCCAGAATCGGTACATTGTTTAATGCAGCCTACAAGAGATGTATTAATTAAGTTTATTAAAACTACTTATTGCCATTTAACTGATGTTAGACATTGCAACAAAGACGCTATACAGTAACACACACATCCATTTCATGTGGGAGTTTCAAAAGAAAATTGCTCATATGCAAGTACTCGATCATGTTGTTGACTCTGCTCCACTCGATGTGAGTCAGAGGCTTATTAAAAACACCAGCCAAATTTCTCTGCGTCTTTTGTTTATTTTAACGTTCTCCCCTCTATAACGGGTATCTTAGGAACTCTGAAAATACCTTAAAGCAGGGGTCTTCAATGTTTTTCCAGGTCAAGGACCCCCAAAATGATGGAGAAATGGGGCGGAGAACCAATATTTATACTACATTTTCAGTAAAATTGTGCTTTATATTAAACTAGTCCTAAAGATATCTTATCAAACGGTGGTCTAGGGTTTAGAGCAGTTAGCTGATTGTGTTTTTCTGCAGTACCTCCCCGTACCACCGTTTAAAACCTCTGCTTTGAAGCCAAAATTTCTAATAGAACCATTTCCACTGGCTAGAACAGTGAATATGCTGCATTTTCACGTTGCTTTCAATTGTGTTCCAGATTCATGTGCTTGAGTCCGAGCCGACGGCAACCAGACGTTACGTTATATGCTATCCAACAATACAAAAGACATTGAGGGTCCTAAATTTTTATTGTAGGTTTGAAATAAATATTTGACCTTCTACTACCCAGCAAGAATTCTTACCCCCACAGACAAGCTATGTGTCCATGAAACATATCCATTCAAGTCTGGTCCCTTTACGAAACTACTCATAATGTCAATTTGTTGTGTGTGTAAAGTACACTTGTCACAGGAACACTCATTTTCATTCAAACCTCTCCACCACCTTGGGACCTGTCAAGATTGTAAATCTGCACAAAACTTGATGACTTAAGACCATCAATGAATTTACCATGAATTGATTAACGTGGGCCCCAACTTAAACAAGCTGAAAAACTTATTCGGGTGTTACCATTTAGTGGCCAATTGTACGGAATATGTACTATACTGCGCAATCTGCTAATAAAGGTTTCAATCGATCAATCAATCAGCAAAAAGCTTGGTGAGACAGAGACCACTGTTGGCTCAATAGTTAGATAATAGAAAAAGTACAACATAAACTCGTCTGTTGGAGCTCCATGCAAGAATTCATTTACTGGTGTAATATTTAGAGAAAGGTGAGGCATGAGCCCAGACTTAAACATGCAAGATTAACATTGTTGTTGGTGAAGGGATCTGTGGTTCCCACCAGTACATCCCAGATCATGTGACCGGCTTGCTCATTATCTGTCAGAATGGCTTTGGAATCTCTGAGATTTATATTATTTTGATCATATTTAATCACTTACAAACATTGGAAGTTGTTTGGTGTTATAAATCAGATACAAATGATCACAATTTAGAGGCAACTTGTTTTTCCGTTTTGCTGGTACTTTAACTCACATTCTACTTAAGGATCAAATACTTACTTCATACAATTTAACTTAGAACCTTTACTGTATGTTATTTTTTTAAAATATTTATTTCTATTGAAATAAACCTACCATCAAAATTGTGGACTGTTATTGCCTTTTTAAGATGGAACTAAACATGAAACTGTGCACTCCAGTTAGGGCTGGGCGATATTGGCTTTTATTAATATCGCAATATTTTTATGACATATTGCAATATATGATATATATTACGATATTTTGCCTTAGCCTTGAATAAACACTTGATGCATATAATCACAGCAGTATGATGATTCTGTGTCTACATTAAAACATTCTTCTTCACACTGCATTAATATATGCTACTTTTAAACTTTCATGCAGAGAGGGAAATCACAACTATGTCATTTGACCAAAACTGTATTTATTAAATACTCTTCATTCTCTCATGAGTGACTTTTTAAATGAAAGAACGAATTAATAGTGTTGCTACCTTTTTGTAGTAACACTTCTGTTGCATACTTTGCAAATTGCTGTTGTCTGCTGAATATCTTCCCACTTGAAGCCAAACCTCCGCCAGATGATTGATTCCCCGCTCTTTATTTTGGGCATTAATTGTTCTTCCGCCATTTGTGATCAGTTTCACACCTTCTCTCTCTTGTAATGTCGCAAGCTGCCTCAGCTAACGTTAGCCATGCTGCTACCTCTCTGGTCGGCGAGAGCGTATGACGCTAGACACGGGACAGTATGTGACGTATGTAAGAAGGCGGGCATGTTTTCCGTCTCTGTGAGAAGGAGAGACGAGGAGGAGTGAGAAACGCCTGTATTTTAATGCCCTTAGCTAACGTTAGCCATGCCGCTACCTCTCTGGTCGGCGAGAGCGTATGACGATAGACGCGCGACAGTATGTGACGTATGTAAGAAGGTGGGCTTGTTTTATGTCTCTGTGAGAAGAAGAGACGAGGAGGAGCGAGAAACGCCAGTAATGTAATGCCCCCAGCTAAAAGCAACTGTGTGAGAACATATAATCGAATATTACGATATAGTCATTTTCTATATCGCACGGAGACAAATCTGCGATATATCGTTTATATCGATATATCGCCCAGCCCTAACTCCAGTTCAGATGAGTTTTCAGATGATAGTACATGTGACAAATATGTTTATATGTTGTGTGTTTGACAAACATACGTCACCACCGGATTCTGGCAGGGCTGCAATGACAAACAGCAGCAGTCAAAATCTTTAATGGCATCTTTCCCCAGGCGAATGCTCTGTGTGCCGTAACCGGACGCCGCTAGATAGGAACACAAACACAGACTTACATTTTCAGTATGGAGTGTATATTAGACTATGATTGATTCAGTATAGATTGTATACTAGACTATGTATACTATGATTGCATTTCTACAGCATCATGGGTAATGTCTCTTAACGCTAAAGCACAAAGAGAAGGTGACTTACAGCCGTGGTCAAAGGTTTACATACACTTGTAAGGAACATAATGTCATGGCTTTCTTGAGTTTCCAATAATTTCTACAACTCTTATTTTTTTGTGATAGAGTGATTGGAGCACATACTTGTTTGTCAGAAAAAAACATTCATGAATTCTGGTTATTTTAATCATTTATTATGTGTCTACTGAAAATGTGACCAAATCTTTTGGGTCAAAAGTATACATACAGCAATGTTAATATTTGGTTATATGTACCTTGGCAAGTTTCACTGCAATAAGGCGCTTTTGGTAGCCATTCACAAGCTTCTGGCAAGCTTTTGGTTGAATTGTTGACCACGCTTCTTGACAAAATTGGTGCAAATCTGCTAAATGTGTTGGTTTTCTGATATGGCCTTGTTTCTTCAGCCTTGTCCACATGCTTAAGTCAGGACTTTGGGAAAGCCATTCTAAAACCTTAATTCTAGCCTGATTTAGATATTCCTTCACCACTTTTGACGTGTGTTTGTGGGTCATTGTCCTGTTGGAACACCCAACTGCGCCCACGACAAAACCTCCAGGCTGATGATTTTAGGTTGTCCTAAAGAATTTGGAGGTCATTCTCCTTTTTTATAGTCTCATTTACTGTCTGTAAAGCACCAGTTCCATTGGCAGCCAAAAAGGCTCAGAGCTTAATACTACGATAGATAGATAGATAGATAGATAGATAGATAGATAGATAGATAGATAGATCTTTATTGATTCCTTCAGGAGTGTTCCTCCAGGAAAATTAAAATTCCAGCAGCAGTGTACAGAGTTGAGATCAATTTTAAAAAGTAAAAAGTAAATAATGGGGGTTTAAATGGAAACAAAATAGAGAAATATTACAATAAGAATAAAAATAAAAAGCAACATTGGGAATAAAAATATAACAGTAAAATAAGAATATAACAAGAGAAACTAGGCAGTAGTGACCATGTTATGAAAACGTATTGCACTGTTATTGTTTTGCATCCCATGTCATCCCAGTACCCCCCGCCCCCCTCCCCAGAGAAGAGTTGTTCAGTCTAATAGCATGTGGGACAAAGGAGTTTTTGAGTCTATTAGTCCTGCGCTTGGGATGAAGCAGTCTAGCACTGAACAGGCTCCTGTGGCTACTGATAACGGTATGCAGAGGCTGACTGGCATCATCCAGGATGCTCACTAGTTTGTCCACAGTCCTCTTCTCTGCCACCGTCACCAGTGAGTCCAGTTTCATTCCGATTGTCGATCCGGCCCGCCTGATCAGTTTCTCCAGTCTGGAGCTGTCCTTCTTAGATGTACTGCCCCCCCAGCACACCACCATGCTTGACGGTAGGAATGGCATTCCTTGGATTAAAGGCCTAACCTTTTCTCCTCCAAACATATTGCTGGGTACTGTGGCCAAACAGCTCAATTTTTGTTTCATCTGACCACAGAACTTTCCTCCAGGAGGTCTTATATTTGTCCATGTGATGTCGGATGTAACAAACTTTAGTCAGCTGGAGGCGTGTCTTAATGAAATTAAACAATGGATGTCCGCTAACTTTTTGCAATTCAACGCCAAAAAAACGGAAATGCTGATTATTGGTTGTGCTAGAAACCAACATCTATTTAATAATACAACTTTAACATTTGACAACCAAACAATTAAACAAGGCGACTCGGTAAAGAATCTGGGTATTATCTTCGACCCAACTTTCTCCTTTGAGTCACACATTATAAGCGTTACTAAAACGGCCTTCTTTCATCTCCGTAATTTCGCTAAAATTCGCTCCATTTTGTCCACTAACGACGCTGAGATCATTATCCATGCGTTTGTTACATCTCGCCTCGATTACTGTAACATATTATTTTCGGGTCTCCCCATGTCTAGCATTAAAAGATTACAGTTGGTACAAAATGCAGCTGCTAGACTTTTGACAAGAACAAGAAAGTTTGATCACATTAAGCCTATACTGGCTCACCTGCACTGGCTTCCTGTGCACTTAAGATGTGACTTTAAGGTTTTACTACTTACGTATAAAATACAACACGGTCTAGCTCCAGCCTATCTTGCTGATTGTATTGTACCATATGTCCCGGCAAGAAATCTGCCGTTTCTTTTCTTTTTCTCCTCTGTCCCACTGGAGGGGGTCCAGTCCGGTGGCCATGGATGAGGTGCTGGCTGTCAATCAATCAATCAATGTTTATTTATATAGCCCGAAATCACAAATGTCTCAAAGGACTGTACAAACCACTACGACTACGACATCCTCATTTAAAGGCTTTTCCAGGTGTTATGAGTTAGTTAGCTAATTAGAGTTTGGCACCAGGTGTCTTCAATATCTGACCTTTTCACCATATTCTAATTTTCTGAGATGTTGAATTCAGGTTTTTCATTGGTTGTAAGCTATAATCATCTTCTTTTTGGCAAAAAACACTTGAAATGTATCAGTCTGTTTGGAATGAATGTATACAATCTACAAGTCTGACTTTCTAAATGGAATTAATGAAATAAATCAACTTATTCATGATATTCTAATAATATGACCAGCACCTTTAAGTGTATGTAAACTTTTGCCCACGACTGTATAACACCACAATACATAATCATTCATCTGGTTCCACATTCAGTCTAAAAAGTATGTAAAACATATTTTTTACACAAATAGGCGTTAATGTTGTGGTTGAGGGACCTATTTAGCTACAATGTTAGAGTACAGTTATGTTAACTGTACTCGACAAGATATTCTCAATTCTTACCTGTATCTTTCCTTTTCTCGTGGTACGTGTAGACTGCCCCGGCCGTGCAATTCTTTCCGTGGCGTGTCATTGTACTCTGTGAGAAGTCGGCAGTTTAAGTTGTAAAAAGTCGTGTGGGCGGTTATCTTTGCAGTGAAAGTAGTTATATTATCCGAAAATGCTAGTAGCATTTAGCGAGCAGCTGAGTGTAAACACAGGAGGTTATTTTAGATACGAGGGGAAAATACACGAAGTGTGTATAATTAACGTGTCGGAACTAAATTATCGCTGGAATTCACAAAATAGTTATTATTAATTTTAGCAAGAATTACATGTCTAACAATTGCTTCTGTTTCATTTTTTATAACTTCCGCTGCTTTTTCGTCTTTGGTCAAAATGGTGGATTGCAGCGTGACTTAAAGATACATACCGCCACCTACAGGAGTGTGCAACACTGACCGTACAATCTACGAATGCGGGGTTTTTCAACCTTTTTTGAGCCAAGGCACATTTTTTTCATTGAAAAAAGGCCAGGGGGACACTATCCCATCCTTGTCGCCATTGTTGTGTGCCAAATGTGTCACTTATTAGTTCACTTATTAGTTCACTTATTAGCAATTTAAAGGCATATTGAAATGAGATTTTCCTATTTAAACGGGGATAGCAGGTCCATTCTATGTGTCATCCATCCATCCATTTTCTACCGCTTATTCCCTTTCGGGGTCGCGGGGGGCGCTGGCGCCTATCTCAGCTACAATCGGGCGGAAGGTGGGGTACACCCTGGACAAGTCGCCACCTCATCGCAGGGCCAACACAGATAGACAGACAACACTCACACTCACATTCACACACTAGAGCCAATTTAGTGTTGCCAATCAACCTATCCCCAGGTGCATGTCTTTGGAAGTGGGAGGAAGCCGGAGTACCCGGAGGGAACCCATGCACTCACGGGGAGAACATGCAAACTCCACACAGAAAGATCCCGAGCCTGGATTTGAACCCAGGACTGCAGGACCTTCGTATTGTGAGGCAGACGCACTAACCCCTCTGCCACCGTGAAGCCTCTATGTGTCATACTTGATCATTTTGCGATATTGCCATATTTTTGCTGAAAGGATTTAGTTGAGAACATCTACGGTAAAGTTCTCAACTTTTGGTCGCTAATAAAAAAGCCTTGCCTGTAAGTAGTAAAGGATGTGCGCGTGACGTCACGGGTTGTAGAGCTCCTCGCATCCTCACATTGTTTATAATGTGAGCCACCAGCAGTAAGTGCAATTTGGACCGAGAAAGCGACGAGTTCCCCATTAATTTGAGCGAGGAAGAAAGATTTGTGGATGAGGGAAGTTAAAAAAAGAGAAGCACTGGCTCCATGCGACGGCAGTGTGAGCGATTCAGATGTTATTAGACACATTTACTAGGATAATTCTGGAAAATCCCTTATCTGCTTATTGTGTTAATAGTGTTTTAGTGAGATTATAAAGTCATACCTGAAAGTCGGAGGGCTGCGGTGAACGCCAGTGTCTCTCAGAGAAGCCAATGGAGGAGCCAAGATCACAGCTGCCTTTTTGACAATAACAGGAGGAGGTCGCATAATCCACTCAAGTCTCCGGTAAGAGCCGACATAATATCCCAATTTTCCCATCCAAAAACTTGCTGGTTAACGTAGAGAAACATGTTCGCTTGATCGCTCTGTGTTAAAGCTTCACAACAAACAAAGAAACACCGGCTGTGTCTCGGTGCTAAAGGCAGCTGCAAACCACCGCTTTCCACCAAAGTGAAGGATGTTTATATAGCGCTTTTCTCTAGTGACTCAAAGCGCTTTACATAGTGAAACCCAATATCTAAGAGTGGGTGGGACTGGGAGCAGGTGGGTAAAGTGTCTTGCCCAAGGACACAACGGCAGTGACTAGGATGGCGGAACCGGGAATCGAACCTGCAACCCTCAAGTTGCTGGCACGGCCGCTCTACCAATCGAGCTATGCCGCCCCAACAGCAGTCTTCTTCAGAGTCTCCATTATTAATTGAACAAATTGCAAAAGATTAATCAACACAGATGTTTGAAATACTGTCTAATTATTCGATGAAAAGAGACAACAATTAGCCGTGAGTGGTGCTGGACTAATATGTCCACTACAACCAATAACGTCACAAACACGCGCCATCATGCGTGTCATCATTCCGCGACGTTTTCAACAAGAAACAACGCGGAATGATGACACGCATGATGGGTGCTGGTTAGCGCCTTGCATGGCAGCTCCCTCCATGAATGTGTGTGTGAATGGGTAAATGTGGAAGTAGTGTCAAAGCGCTTCGAGTACCTTGAAGGTAGAAAAGCGCTATACAAGTACAACCCAATTATCATTATTTTATTTATACAATGGTTCCGGTATTGTCCTGTGACCCGAGTAACCAATACATGACTGACACCACCAGTATAAAATGTTAAAAACGAAACTCAATAGCCTATATTGACAAAATAAAGTCGTTCTCATCAAATTCCTGACGCAATGGTTCGATACGACTTCAAACCAAAACCATAATTAATTCCCTTGTCTCAAAGTAGGATTACAAAGCAATGAGCTGCCTGCTGCCATCTACTGGTACGGAAGAGTGTTACATGGTTACTCTGCTGATCTTCAGACAGCACAGACACTCTACACCAGACCTGGGCAAATTAAGGCTCAGGGGCCACATGCGGCCTGTTGAGCTTTTCAATCTGGCCCGCCGGACATTCCCAGATAATTTTTTTAGATCTTTAAGATGGAAAGTGTAGCTGCCATTATGATGTGCGGTAATGTTTTCTAACGACCGCAAGTCTTGATCTACCGTATTTCCTTGAATTGCCGCCGGGGCGCTAATTAATTTAAAACCTCTTCTCACTCCTGCGCTTAGCAAAGGCATTTGGTAAAAGTAAGCATGCGCTAATTATTTTAAAACCTCTTCTCACTCCGGCACGCAGTAAAAAATTGAGTGAGACCTAAGCTTTGACCTTAAATCATACTGAATAGCTCTTAATCTTCTTCCCTTTTAAATTACCGGTATGGAAATCCGCCTCCTCCATTTTGAAAATGATGACAGGGGAAGTGTCACTCGTGACGTCACGAGTTTGACCAGGCAGTAATACTAAGCATGCGCTAATTATTTCGGGAAGCGAGTTTGACCCGGCAGTAATTCAAGGCAGGCGCATACTATATGCCCTGCGGCAATTCAAGGAAATACGGTATACAAAGTATTTCAATAGTTGGAATCTGCGCTTTTGGATGACATACCAGTTACTATGGTAATCTAATTAGTTACTATGGTCCTCTAATTAGTTACTATGGTAATGTAAGTCACAGCAAATCAGCGAGGCACCAAGCAGTGTGGCTGGGGAGCGTTTCCACAGACGTGGAAGGAGATTTTCACAACAAAGTTCTGAAGCTTAGTGATGTATCATATACATCAGATTGTAGGAGGGTTTATTTTGTACCCTTCGCGTTCATATTTCACTGTTTGTTGCGTTTCACTTGATTGTAAAATGTGTCGATCGAAAGTGGGTGTGACATTCATATTTTCTCTATTTCATGTTACAGCCAATCTAAAATCGCATTATTAAATACCCAATCAGATCAACGTGTAGGACACTCTGCTTCATTCTTTTGTATTTCACAGTTACATTTATCTTTGGGGGGATGCCAATAACAAGCTGTTCACTGACTACTTTACATCAGGGGTCACCAACGCGGTGCCCGCGGGCACCAGGTAGCCCATAAGGACCATATGAGTAGCCCGCTGGCCCGTTCTAAAAATAGCTAAAATAGCAGCACTTATCAGTGAGCTGCCTCTATTTTTTTTTTTTTTTTATTTCCTGGCAACCTGGTCCCGCTTTGCTCGACATTTTTAATTCTAAGAGAGACAAAACTCAAATAGAATTTGAAAATCGCAGAAAATAATTTAAAGACTTGGTCTTCACTTGTTTAAATAAATTCATTTATTTTTTTACTCTGTTTCTCATAACTTTCAGAAAGACAATTTTAGAGAAAAAATACAACCTTAAAAATGATTTTAGGATTTTTAAACACATATACCTTTTTACCTTTTAAATTCCTTCCTCTTCTTTTCTGACAATTTAAATCAATGTTCAAGTAAATTTATTTTTTTTATTATAAAGAATAATAAATACATTTTAGTTTAATTTTTCATTTTAGCTTCTGTTTTTTCGACAAAGAATGTTTGTGAAATATTTCTTCAAACTTATTATGATTAAAATAAAATAAAAATATTCTGGAAAATCTACAAAATCTGTAGAATCAAATTTAAATCTTATTTCAAAGTCTTTTGAATTTCTTTTAAAATTTTTGTTCTGGAAAATCTAGAAGAAATAATGATTTGTCTTTGTTAGAAATATAGCTTGGTCCAATTTGTTATATATTCTAACAAAGTGCAGGTTGGATTTTAACCTATTTAAAACATGTCATCAAAATTGTAAAATTAATCTTAATCAGGAAAAATTACTAATGATGTTGCATAAATTATTTTTGTCATTTTTTCAAAAAGATTCGAATTAGCTAGTTTTTCTCTTCTTTTTTTCGGTAGAATTTTGAATTTAAAAGAGTCGAAATTGAAGATAAACTATGTTTCAAAATTACAATTTAATTTTTTTTGTGTTTCTCCTCTTTTAAACCGTTCAAATAAGTGTTTTTTTTTCATCATTTATTTTCGACAAAAAACCTTCCGTAAAAAGGAAAAAAAATGTACGACGAAATGACAGACAGAAATCCCCACTTTTTTTATATATATAGATTTATTTATTAAAGGTAAATTGAGCAAATGTCTGGCAATTTTTTAAGTGTGTATCAAACTGGTAACCCTTCGCATTAATCAGTACCCAAGAAGTAGCTCTTGGTTTCAAAAAGGTTGGAGACCCCTGCTTTAGATTGTTTCTCAAAATGTAATTTTTCAGCTTTGTGTCATGGAAATATTTAGTAAAATGCTGTATTTGGAGAAAAGTGAGTGGTGTACCCACTATTGTGAGAAACAGGAGTGTGGTTGTAGACCCTGCTCTGCGTGTAAAGTACTTTGATATCATTTCCGTTACATAAATAAAATGGACGGGACCAGATGGCTTGTTTATTTGCCCGTCTTTCAACAGCAACATTTCCTGCCTATGTGACCGCGAGTTTCCTGTGAGCGCAGCCCCCACACCCACTACAGAAACCTACGTTTACCCGACCGAGACAGAAATTGGATGAAAATTTCTCCTTCTTGGGAATGGTGAAAGAAAGGTGTATTTTTTTTTTTTTTTTTTTTTTTGCTGTTAAACATAGTATAAGCACAACAAGGACTTGAGGCAGTTTCAACACCTGCTGACCGCTCTGGTCCACCTCATGCAAGTTGGTGCGTCAGGTTGCCGTGGCGACACAGTAAATGCATTGTGAGCGGTAAAGGATGCAATGGATGATAAGAGCGAATAAAGCTCCTTTATAAACAACAATCCCCCATGGAGAGCCCGCCCAGCAGTTATCGGGCGCGTTTAACTCGTCTTTATCACCGCTATTTAAGCTCGTCTCGCTGTATCGCTCCATCAGCTCATTTGGAGTCCTTTCCCATCCTGCCGCTCATTTTCTTCGGTTTGACTGTGCCAACACACCCTTCAGTCAATTGCCTCTTTTTGCTTTTCAAAAATAAATCCAGACTTCAAAGAACCTTTTATATCAGGAAAATATATTGTCCATATGATGGCCTGGACCCTGCGATGAGGTGGCGACTTGTCCAGGGTGTACCCTGCCTTCCACCCGATTGTAGCTGAGATAGGCACCAGCGCCCCCCGCAACCCTCAAAAGTAAAAAGGGGTAGAAAATGGATGGATGGATGGATGAAGGCCTAGAAATGATGATAATTCACTTTTGGATAGTCCAGTATTTACAGTACTTAGCTATACATTCAATGAGCATTGTCATTGAAGAGAACTTGTCTTTTAAATCTCACATGGAACTACTTGTGGCTAAAATTACAATTAAATTAGGATTTTTCTTGAGAAACTGTCACGACAGGGTTTTCGCAGCTTACTCCCGAAATGCAGACAGACCACTCCGGACATGGCGTGCCGGTTGGAAGACGATTTATTCCTCAAAATATCAAATTAGTACAAAAAATAGAAAACGAGTCGCACTCGAAACTATTGCTCCTATTTAGCATGGAAAATGGACAAGGAATACTCACTAACTGTGGCATGAAACAAACAAAACTTACATAGCGGGTAGCATGAAGCAAACAATGACGCCAGGCCGACTGACTGGCAAAGGCAGGATTATATACTGCCTCTGATTAGTGCTCGGGAAGCAGGTGAGCGGATGAACACTAATTAGAGACTGGTGGAAATAATAAGTAACCATGGTAACTGAAACAAACAAGGGTGTACAAAAACAGGAACTAATGGAGTACAAAACTAACAGAACATAACAAAACATGATCCGGACCACGGATCATGACAGAAACAAGTCCTGTTTTTCCCTACAAGTTAGGAAACGCTTGATTCTGACCACTTTTATGCCTTTTTTGCGTAATTACGGAGACTTGCTTTTTATGAATGCACACATATTTGAAAAAACTGGATACTGTACATAAGTGTGCCTTACAATTTATCACTAGTTGTGGTGAAGTGAATTAATTAACTCATGTTATGTTTTGCATATGGTGAATGTTTATATTCATCTTGGAGAAAGCAAACCACCAATTTTAGGTAAGTAGTGGTAGTTCCGTGTGGTATGCGTTCGTTACGTCTCTTCTCGATTACTGTTACGTATTATTTTCCGGTTTCCCTATGTCTAGCATTAAAAGATTACAGTTGGTACAAAATGCGGCTGCTAGACTTTTGACAAGAACAAGAAAGTTTGATCATATTACGCCTATACTGGCTCCCCTGCACTGGCTTCTTGTGCACTTAAGATGTAACTTTAAGGTTTTACTACTTACTTATAAAATACTACACGGTCTAGCTCCATCCTATTTCGCTGATTGTATTGTATCATTTGTCCCGGCAAGAAATCTGTGTTCAAAGAGATTCCCAGAGCCCCCAAAAAATTCTGCGGGCTATAGAGCATTTTCTACTCGGGCTCCAGTACTCTGGAATGCCCTCCCGGTAACAGTTAGAGATGCTACCTCAGGAGGGATCCCCACATTTGGGGTCCCCTCCAAGTTTTCTATTTGCATCCCATTGGGTAGAGGTTTTTTTTTGCCCTGATGTAGAATCTGAGCCGAGGATGTTGTTGTGGCTTGTGCAGCCCTTTGAGACACCCATGATTTAGGGCTATATATACAGTAAGTAACATTTTATATATTGATTGATTGATTGATTGATTGATTGATTGATTTCAATTTGAGCAGATAATAAGATGAAGCCCCTTAGTTGGACATTTGCAGGTGGATTGGATCACTTCACGAAGGAAATAGGCTCTAATTGGGACTTCGGCATGCAAAAGTGATAGACCTATCCTTGAGAAGAGACTACAAGTTCTGCTCAACGTCAACATCTAAGTTTTCCAGACACTTACACACAAACATCTCCTTTTATGGTCAGGGTGTATTCTGCTGACTTAGCACACACCCAGAAACAGGAAGGAGGAATATAAAAATGATGGTTTGGATTGTCCAAGAGAGGGGAGACAGAATTTTTGATTTTACGTCCTCCAGGTACTGCAGTCCTGTATAATGACGCTTGCTTGTAACAAAGCGACTTTTAGTTAAGTAAAGTGTCTCCGACGTCTCTTTTGATCCAGCCACACTGCCGTGTCACCCTTCTGTAGGACGAGGATGACAAGACCAGAAATACACATCAATGGCAACATTGTCCCCCATTGCACTTTATATGCAAAGGAAAACGGTTAATCTTTTTCAGTATGCAGATTTTCTCGAGGGTTGTGTTTATATATAAATTACTTCTTGGACTGGTTCCCCCTTATTTGTGTTCTTTTGTGTGTAGAGATTCCAGTCTCTACGGCGTAAGGTCGCAGATCATACTTAGAATGTTTGTTCATAAAGATAACACAACTCTTGGAAAAAAAAAGTTTTGAGATATGCTGCTCCATGGTCATGGAATATTTTACAGAAGGATGTGAGGTTACCTGAACTCATCACTTTGGGGGAATTTCAGGCCATTTTAAAAGATCGAGAAACTGTTTCTATTGGGGATTGTACTTGTCTCTACTGAAACATTTTATACATTGTTTTGACCTATCACATGTTTTTATGTTTACATATGTAAGTAATTGAATTTTTTAAATGTGGTGTGTGACTGTTGCTGTTTTTGTTGTTCTTATATGTATTCTGTGTCACTTTGTTTTGCTGAATACAAACGTTAAATAGAAAATATAAAGCTGGTGAAGGCGTGATGCGGTTGGTAGAGTGGCCGTGCCAGCAACCTGATGGTTCCCTGGTTCGATCCCCAGATTCTACCAACCTATTCACGTCCGTTGTGTCCTTGAGCAAGGCACTTCAGCCTTGCTCCTGATGGGTGGTGATTAGCGCCTTGCATGGCAGCTCCCGCCATCTGTGTGTGAATGTGTGTGTGAATGGCTGATTGCGGAAAAAGTGTCAAAGCACTTTGAGTATTTTGAAGGTAGAAATGTGACGCTTGTGTGGCATTGTAATGCCGGATTGGTTCTTCCGGGGATGCGTCGAAGCGATGAACACAACAAGGTAAGTTATAAATGGATTTATTAAATAATAAAAGGCTAGGAACAAAAACACTGCTGTAAAGAGAAGGCAAACCAAAAACAGAAAAACAATTCCTCAGCATGTGAGCTGGAATCAACAAATGGCTTAGCGTAAAAGCTAGCGAGAATATACATACAAAGATGCAGGTCGAGAGTCGTCACTGTTGCGCGTGGGCAAATTAGGATCCGAGACTGAACAAAGAAAAGAGGAAAGCTTATATAGGGAGAAATCAAGGAGAACCAGGTGTGTAGAAAACGAGGAGCAGGTGAAATCAATGTGTAACCATGGTAACGGACTAAACAGGAAGTAAGTGGGTCAGAAGAGAATGAAACAAAGATGGAAAAATAAACATGTGAAGATCTGAGTCACAGATCGCAACAGTATTCCCCCCCCCAAAAAGACAGATTCCAGATGTCTCAAAGAAAACAAAAACAAATAAGAAACAACTTGAACCCCCTCCCCAAAACCAGAAAGTCCACAAACGAAGGGAGGGCGGAGGGAGGCCACGGTGGAGGGTCGCCAGATCGCATGTCCCCGAATCCACCGAGGACACATCATGTGGCGGCGGCGGGTGGAACGCTGCTGCCGAACAAGTTTTGGCGGGCGACCTCGAAAAGGCCACATTAGTGGCCGCCTCGCAGGATGAGGTGCCCGGCGAGGCGGACGACCCGGGCACGGCCACATCCGTGGCCGACATGGAGGAGGGAGTGTCTGGCGAGGAGGATGACCTCGCAGAGGCCACGCCCGTGGTCGACGTGGTGGACGACGCCTCAGCACCGAAATCCCAGCAGGCTTGGAAGCAGCAGACGAGGGTGCGGGGACTGCAGCCAAAGCAGGCCCGAGTGCAGCTGGCGAGGATGATGCGGGTGCTGCAGCCGCCGGAGTCGTCGGAGGCGGCCTGGGAGCCGCCGGAGTCGTCGGAGGCGGCCTGGGAGCCGCCGGAGTCGTCGGAGGCGGCCTGGGAGCCGCCGGAGTCGTCGGAGGCGGCCTGGGAGCCGCCGGAGTCGTCGGAGGCGGCCTGGGAGCCGCCGGAGTCGTCGGAGGCGGCCTGGGAGCCGCCGGAGTCGTCGGAGGCGGCCTGGGAGCCGCCGGAGTCGTCGGAGGCGGCCTGGGAGCCGCCGGAGGCGGCCTGGGAGCCGCAGGAGTCGTCGGAGGCGGCCTGGGAGCCGCAGGAGTCGTGACTGGTGTGAGCTCCAGCCTCATCGTCGGCGCCGGTGTGGGCTCCAGCTTCTTCGTCGGCGGTGCTTGGCGGCGCGGAGCTGGTACCGGCGCTTGGCGGCGTGGAGCTGGTACCGGCGCTTGGCGGCGTGGAGCTGGTACTGGAGTAGGCTCCAGCTCTGGAGCTGGTACTGGAGTGGGCTCCAGGCTAAAGTCTGTAACTGGTATGAGAACCAGTTCTGGGTCGGAGGCTGGTGTGAGAACCAGGTGGGAGTCTAGTGCTGGCTTGAGAACCAGGCTAGCAACATTTTCTGGTGTGAAAACCAGGCGAGAGTCATGTGCTGGTGTGAGAACCAGACTGGGAGCAGTGCAGAACACCGGTGGTGGAGGACGTGCTGGAGGTAATGACCTCGCGAGTCCGAACACCGGTGGAGGAGGTCTACAAGGCCGTTGAGACTTGGCCGGGGGAAAAACAGGTGGAGGAGGTCTACAAGGCCGTTGAGATTTGGCCGGGGAAAAATCAGGTAGAGGAGGTCTACAAGGCCGTTGAGACTTGGCCGGGGGAAAAACAGGTGGAGGAGGTCTACAAGGCCGTTGAGACTTGGCCAAGGGAAAAACAGGTGGAGGTGGCCTAGGAGGAGCTAGCGGTTTAACGGGCCGAAAAACAGGTAAGGGTGGCCTCATAGGAGGTTGCGGTTTGACAGTTTTAAGAAATGGTAGCGTCTGCGCTACCTCCGCAACACAGCTATAGGCCATAGCCCCCCCCTCCAGACGGGAATCCCAGACCCGTTCCCTGTGGTCAGGGACTGACCATAAGGGAGGGTGGTGGGAGGTTTGGAGGCGGGCAGACTCCTCCCCTCTATATTGTCCAGAGTGTCCCTTTGAAAAGGGAGAAAAAACCTTGGACTTGGGCTGGGAATGAGGTTTTACAGGTGGAGTTGAAAAAGCAGATGGTTGGGATTTACCAGAATAATAAAAAGAAAAAATGTCCTGGAAATTCTGTATTTTATTATTAATGTTATTGTCATTTGAAAATGGATGAGAAAGAGAATCTTCCAAAAAAAATTCCTCATTGATGATGTCATCAACGGAGGACGGGTTTGCGTTACCGGGAGGCGTCGACGAAATGACGTCATCTGCGCGGGACACAAGTTGAGAATTTGCCCAGTCGGTAAAACTGTTAGCAAAGTGTGTTATTGGGTCCCCAAACAATGGTGTAGGGGTTTTGTATGCGGACTGTAGGTTGCTGTGTTTATGAGGAGGGAGGCATGGAGTGGGAAAGTCACTGTCACGGGACGAAGCCATCGTTCGCGGCTTCCGCCTACGCGGACGAGCGCGAGCGCTGCGGGAGGGAAACTCACCGGACCGGGAAACATCGATGGGGATCAGGGTTCCATCCGGACCCCACATGATACTTTCATCCGGGTTGCATCGGAGAGTCTCTGCCTCCATCGCCCGAAACATAATCCATGTACCTTCATCGAAGGCGTCCTCGTGGTTGCCAGACGCGAAGGAACCATTCTTTGCTCGGATCCTACTGTGACGCTTGTGTGGCATTGTAATGCCGGATTGGTTCTTCCGGGGATGCGTCGAAGCGATGAACACAACAAGGTAAGTTATAAATGGATTTATTAAATAATAAAAGGCTAGGAACAAAAACACTGCTGTAAAGAGAAGGCAAACCAAAAACAGAAAAACAATTCCTCAGCATGTGAGCTGGAATCAACAAATGGCTTAGCGTAAAAGCTAGCGAGAATATACATACAAAGATGCAGGTCGAGAGTCGTCACTGTTGCGCGTGGGCAAATTAGGATCCGAGACTGAACAAAGAAAAGAGGAAAGCTTATATAGGGAGAAATCAAGGAGAACCAGGTGTGTAGAAAACGAGGAGCAGGTGAAATCAATGTGTAACCATGGTAACGGACTAAACAGGAAGTAAGTGGGTCAGAAGAGAATGAAACAAAGATGGAAAAATAAACATGTGAAGATCTGAGTCACAGATCGCAACAAGAAAAGCGCTATACAAGTATAATCCATTTAAATAAAACCTCGGCCTCATTTTTAATGAATACTTAGGCCCTACTGCACCATTGTATTTCGATGTCGGTGGTTTTTGGAGGGCCTAGTGTTTTCTGAGGTCGTATTTGGTGGAAAAAAGCTTGAGGACCACTGGCATACAAAATCCTAAAATTATTTTTTATTAAATACTGGAAAATAACATTTGTTGCCTGCCTTGCTTGTTAAAATTAGACTTCACCATTCAATGTAAAATAAGTACCAAAAATCTTTTTTTTACTCCTTATCCCACCATATACTTATGTTGATGTTCCTTAAAAAATACTATTTAGGTAAAAGTTGAATCCTTGAATTTAGTTGCTTTTTGCCTTTCTGTCATTTGCATGTTATATTCTGCACAGCACTTGGGTCCACGGTGGTTATTTTGAAATACATGTCCTAAATATCCAGTACCACCCGGAGACATCAAATATCTTCATCTCTTTATCTCCATCGCTCATTACCTTCAACCCCCCCCCCTCATCTCTGGTGTTTGTTGTGAGCTTCCTGTCACAGAGGAAGTGCCTCGCCCGGCAGCCTCGCTCCCTATTGGCTGCAGCGCTGATCAACATTGATTCTGACCCACTGAGGGGTGGGGGGTGAATGAAGATAAAAAAAGGGGCAGAGGCAGAAGACGGTTCAGAGGGGACGAGGCTGCGGGCAGAGGAAACACCTCAAGGAGGTAAGAAGACAACCTTGGTGACTTAGAAACAGGGAAATCCTTTTGTGATATTCATAGTTTTGCTTATGTTATTGCACTGTTAACTTTTATTGGGGTTTACTGAAGTGAATTATGTTTATATAGCGCTTCTTTCCAGAGACTCGAAGCGCTTTACTTAGTGAAAATTGTTATCTACATCTTTAAGCTACATTTAATCCAACAGGTGGGTAAAGTGTCTTGCCCAAGGACACAACGGATGCGGGGATCGAACCTGGAACCATCAAATTGCTGGCACGGCCATGCTACCAACCCGAGCCACGCCGCCACATTGTACCATTTTTTTCTTGTTACGTAATATACAGTACAGGCCACAAGTTTGGACACACCTTCTCATTCAATGCAATGTTTTCTTTGTTTTCGTGACTATTTACATTGTAGATTGTCACTGAAGGCATCCAAACTATGAATGAACACATGTGGAGTTATGTACTTAACAAAAAAAGGTGAAAAAGCTGAAAGCACGTTTTGTATTCTAGTTTCTTCAAAACAGCCACCCTTTGCTCTGATTACTTTTTCGCACACTCATGGCATTCTCTCCATGAGCTTCAAGCACACCTGTGAAGTGTGCAGTGATCCGAGCAAAGGGTGGCTATTTTGAAGAAACTAGAATATAAACTATGTTTTAAGTTATTTGCCCTTTTTTTGTTAAGTACATAACTCCACGTGTTCATTCATAGTTTTGATGCCTTCAGTGACAATCTACAATGTAAATAATCATGAAAATAAAAAAAACATTACATTGAATGAGAAGGTGTGTCCAAACGTTTAGCCTCTACTGTGTATATTCTTTTTACCTTGTATATTGTTTTAATGTCGTTTATTTGGCTTTCAGGAACTTTTATTTCCAAGGAAACATGTTTTTTTTATACTGTGCACATGATTAAGATCCGATAAAACATGCCGCACTCAACAAATTGTTTCGCTTTCCTACATAAAGTACTGTCACAAATACTGCTAAAGTAGTACCTCAGTTTTTGCGCGCCCCACTTTTTGCATATTTCGTTTTTTGTAAATGTTTTTGCCAACTTCATCCAAAATGTATATCTATTTTACATTTTTTTTTTACATGTCAAACTATATATTACTCTTATTTTTTCATATTTTTGTCTGAAAGAGATTCATTTGATTTAATTTATTTCTTATAGTAATTAATTGCTGCAATTTTTAAAGATATTTTTTAAGATATTTTTTTTGTGAGGAACAGATTAATCTTATTTTAATTAATTCTTATAGTAATTAACTGCTGCAGGTTTTGCCTGACTTTTTTTGGACAACTGAGGTATCATTGTACTAATGTGTATATAATAATAATAATAATGTTTGTTTTATAATAATAATATAATATGATATAATATAATATAATATATATGTATAATATAATATATTATATAAATAATATAATATAATATATTGGCCCTGCGATGAGTTGGCGACTTGTCCAGGGTGTACCGCGCCCTCTGCCCGATTGTAGCTGAGATAGGCACCGGCGCCCCCCGCGACCCCGAAAGGGAATAAGCGGTAGAAAATGGATGGATGGATATTGGCCCTGCGATGAGTTGGCGACTTGTCCAGGGTGTACCGCGCCCTCCGCCCGATTGTAGCTGAGATAGGCACCAGCACCCCCCGCCACTCCAAAGGGAATACGCGGTAGAAAAAGGATGGATGGATATAATATAATATGATATAATACAATATAATATGATATAATATAATATCCATCCATCCATCTATTACTACCGCTTGTCCCTTTTGGGATCATAATATAATAATATATGTGAGTTATTCATTTGAATTAGGATGGTCAGAAAAAACCTCTTCAACATAAATATGCTTGAATTAGCACAAAAGCCAAATTGCATCCAATGTACTAACCCAGGTAGACAAACACAACATGGACACAAACGACCAAGAGAGAGTCCAAGGAGAGATTCATATATGATTGTATTATTATTGCATTGACTGACTATAGAAACTGTAATCCCTGACTTGCTGTGTTCTTACAGGCTAAGCACGTCTTGGTGCGGTTACTCCCAATCCTTGTACCAGTGTCTGGTTTTCCATGCTGACGCTGGACTGGTTTGGGGGAAGCAGTGCCAAGTACTAACTGCCGGTGAGAAGTGCAGCTGCGCAACAACCCGCTTCTTCCGGGGCGGATAAAAGCAATTAAACGAATGATTTGTTGACAATCTGAGACGACGGAATGAGAAAGTTCACAAGGGCAATATGTTGTGCTAGAATGTGAACAAAGCAAAAATGCCGGACTGTACATTGTCATGTTGAAAAAAAGCCTGCTAGAACTTGTGCTTATTTTTCACACACAAGTTTATTAATGCAAAAATAAATAGTTTTGCCTGAAATCCTTGTCCTTCTGTGTTTTATTCTGGTTGTGTTCCTGTTTGACAGATTAAAGGCACAATTTAAATAACATTTAATTAACCTAAAAGTGTTCTACCATGAATTGATTAACGTGGACCCCGACTTAAACAAGTTGAAAAACTTATTCAGGTGTTACCATTTAGTGGTCAATTGTACGGAATTTGCACTGAACGGTGCAATCTACTAATAAAAGTTTCAATCAATCAATCCTGTGACAAAGTATCCGTGTGTGTATTGAGAATACTGACCCTATATTTACAGTATGTACTGTACATGTTGTTCAATTAATGCCAAAATGTGCGGCATATATATATATATATATATATATATATATACATACATATACATATATATATATACATACATACATATATATATATATATCCATCCATCCCATCCATTTTCTACCGCTTATTCCCTTTTGGGGTTGCGGGGGGCGCCTATCTCAGCTACAATCGGGCGGAAGGCAGGGTACACCCTGGACAAGTCGCCACCTCATCGCAGGGCCAACACAGATAGACAGACAACATTCACACTCACATTCACACACTAGGGCCAATTTAGTGTTGCCAATCAACCTATCCCCAGGTGCTTTATGCATATACATACAGATGTCCATGCATTAAAAAATTATGCAGTTTATACATTTTGTTTTATTCAAATTAAAAAAAAATAATTTAAAGCTAACACATTTTCCCAAGTAAGTAACAATAAAGTAGAGCATCTTAATTCTCCTGTATTCCTTTGTAGTTTTTGCTCTTGTTGACTTTTTTTTTGCATTATTGACTGTACAACACTTTGTATGAAATTATAAGGAATAATTTCATCATTTTGTTAAGGTGACATTATATTGTTTTCATGTGTTAATTATTAAAAACGTGTAATACCCTCATATGCCCTGTGTTTTGTTTGATTTTAATCATGTACAATATATTAAGAAAATTACAAGTAAAAAGGTTCGGTATCAGTATTGGCAATGCTGGCACTGTAATTGTTTGGTATCGTATGAATACCAAAATGTGCCGTATCACCCACCTGTGATTTTAATGTCTGTGTTTAGGCATTCAGGAGCAAATAGGACGTAGATCCTGTGAGTCATTGGTTAACGACGCTTTTCAATCAATCAATCAATGTTCATTTATATAGCCCTAAATCACTAGTGTCTCAAAGGGCTGCACAAACCACAACACAAACCACTACGACATCTTTTGAGTATTTCCAAAGTTACCTCAATCGTATGACGGGAGAGTTGTGTTGTGAACACCTGCATTTTGTATTTCTGGTTTGGTGCAACTCTCCTCATTCTTGCAAGTAAAACAAAACAATTCAACAAAGAATACAATTGATGTTTTACACAGTTTATTTGAAATCATCTCTCACAACATTTTCTCAAAAATCTTCTCATCAAGAACAACAGTGTTATCGGCAAAAGCAATGATTGGTTTCGGTTTGGACCCCGGGATGCAGAGACTTAGGCAGCATGTGCAAAAATTACATTCTTTGGTTGACAAGCTAAGCAGAGCAAATGAAATCATTAAAAATATGACTAAGCGGGTCGCCACTTGGACAAGCATTCACCATACTGAAGCAGAATGAGTCTAATGCCAGCCATGAATGTTTAGATAATACATTTATCCCTGAAAATACAGAAATGTTGCTGATGGCGTGTTTGACGGAGAAGCAGCTTAAAGTAGATACTGTAGAAGTGTGCTCCTCAAGGTAAATGCTGTACAATATTATTATTATTATTATAAGACTTCAAAAAATAGTGTAATTATTTCCATAATTCTTATCTAAATGTATGGCATGTTGCGTGTTAAAATTGTGCTGTTTTGGGGGGAACAAGCCCCAATTAAATTCATTTCATGGTTAACTTGAGTGTTTTGAGTTAGGAGGTCCGTCACAGATCCAAATTAAGGTTGTCAGTTGAGGCATCTTATGAGGAAACAAAAGACGGACAGGAAATGCAGGCGGAAACAGGAAATAATAACAAATAAACAAAACCATGAACACAATTAGGGAAATACAATTTTAACTCAAACATTTTATGTTGAACACATTGTTGCATGTCAACATCAACCCAACTTAAAGAGCAATTTAAATCATACTTGACTCTTGAGTACACTGTGTGTGTGTGTGTGTGTGTGTGTGTGCAGTTGTATTTCCACCCTTCTTGAGACATCAACAAGGAAAAGTACCTTCGATATGAGGACTGGTGAACAAGTTAGGACCGAAATCATGGTTCCAATACAGAAAACCATTGCATCTATTAGAGAATGGTGATGAAATCTATCAAAATTAGGGTGGTCCCAAAAAGGTGGGATTTTTCAAATTGACTGTCGGTTTTTAAAAGTGCATGGTCAATATATGAAATAACAAGTGTGTGTAAAAATCTGAAGTGGCCCCCCCCCTCTGGCCATCATATGTAATAACAAGTGTGTGTCAGAAATTGAAATGCACCCCCTTTGGTCAAAATGTATTTAGAAAAATAAATAAATATGTACAGTATATAGCGACATACTGTAATAAATTGAAGTAAATATCCATCCATCCATTTTCTACCGCTTATTCCCTTTACGGTCGCGGGGGGCGCTGGTGCCCATCTCAGCTACAATCAAGCGGAAGGCGGCGTACACCCTGGACAAGTCGCCACCTCATCGCAGGGCCAACACAGATAGACAGACAACATTCACACTCACATTCACACACTAGGGCCAATTTACTGTTGCCAATCAACCTATCAAAAAATGAAGTTTAAAAACCAATTACAAACAAAAAATAATCAAATAAAAAAAATTCAACTAAAAACTTACGTTTTTATATTTGCATAGTATGTATATATTAGTAATATTGTAAATAAAAATCTTTATAAATCTAGAAAGGTTGTTCCTAAAGAGGTAGGCCTTTTTCGGCGGTCTCAAGAAGGTAAAAAATACAAGATTGTGTGTGTGTGTGTGTGTGTGTGTGTGTGTGTGTGTGTGTGTGTGTGTGTGCTCACACATGTCTCTGTGAGGAGAGTTTAGGAAGTTCAGCTTGGAGACAGGTCTACACAAGAGAGGAAACAATGAAGCGGTAAGTATGCGTTCCTATAAAAAGATGGACGTACACGTGACAAGGTGGGAAGGATCATTTACCTCTTAAGACTGGAGGGGAGCGGTTGGCTTTGATGATGTTACTCTGAGACATGGCCTCCATCATCCAGGAGAGGGAGTTGCAGCAGTACTCCATCTAGGAGCGAGGTGATAGAAAAAATTCGAAATATATTTTTGTAAAAAATAAATTGACTCAATGAGAATTTGTGACATGTTGTTCCCACTTGAGAGAAGCTGATTCATCGTCTTTGGTCACAGTTTTTGATCTACTGCTTCATAGTTGGGTACTTATTTGCAGGATGAATACTTTTTTCCAAGCCACAGTCTTTTATATACAGATACAGATATTTAACACTTCATTCATTAGACTTAGGCAAACTTTATTGATCCACAAGGGAAATTGTTCCACACAGTAGCTCAGTTTCTAAGGATAAAATGTACCATAGTAGCAATATTAAATATAACATACAGTGGGGCAAAAAAGTATTTAGTCAGCCACTGATTTTGCAAGTTCTCCCAATTAAAATGATGACAGAGGTCTGCCATTTTCATCATAGGTACACTTCAACTGTGAAAGACAGAATGTGAAAAAAAATCCAGGAATTCACATTGTAGGAATTTTAAATAATGTATTTGTAAATTACGGTGGAAAATAAGTATTTGGTCAACCATTCAAAGCTCTCGCTGATGGAAGGAGGTTTTGGCTCAAAATCTCACGATACATGGCCCCATTCAATCTTTCCTTAACACGGATCAATTGTCCTGTCCCCTTAGCAGAAAAACAGCCCCAAAGCATGATGTTTCCACCCCCATGCTTCACAGTAGGTATGGTGTTCTTGGGATGCAACTCAGTATTCTTCTTCCTCCAAACACGAGTTGAGTTTATACCAAAAAGTTCTATTTTGGTTTCATCTGACCACATGACATTCTTCCAATCCTCTGCTGTATCAATCATTTATCCATTTTGGTATTCAACCATAAAGCCTGCAATACTGTATGGGTGTGATTTACTAAAGGTGTGCGTGTATTAAAACATGTGCATACTTAATAGTGCACGCAAAGCAGATTTGCTGAGCTTGTGCGCAGATAATTGCGTCTCTTAAGTGAGCAAATTAAGGAACATGATTGCGATTTGATATTGTGGAAAAAAGGAGCAGATTATAGATGAATGCTGCTTGTTCAACATCATTGCAAAACAGGCCAAGTTGGGGAGCATGATAACATGAATGAGGAGGGAAATAAATGTTTCTCTGGGCACATAATGCAAGAAGTATACACAAAAACCTCATTTATATAGGGGGGTATGCACCACTTTTTCACTTCTAATCATTTGTAAACGCAGTCGTAGTAGATCCTAGTCCCCCTTATACTAGTCGCAACTTTATCGTTTGCACATGCTGTTTAGCGGGTGGTATTTGGATCCTAGTCTGAAGTGAATATGGAAAAGAATTGATGCAGTACAGACCTCTGTCTCCAGGAGCTGCAAACGTTGGTCGTGGTCATGATGTGCGTTCATTTTCTTCAGCACATTGTCCACCCTGCAAACAAACACATCAAATTATTATTTGTCAAATGTGTGAAAAACATCATGCAACACATTAAAACCAACAGTATATTTTATGCTAAAGTCTAACATAACTCAATAGGGAAGGGCGATTCGGCATACTTGGTATCAATCCACGTTATTAATCTAGTATCGACTAAATACAGGCCCAGTTTTGCCGATACCAATATCGGTGGCAATATTTATTCTTGCAATTTTTCAAGATCATTGAATGATTTTGTGGTTTTGCCTCCATCTTGCTGATCGTGATCATAATCAAAATAATAAAACATGACAAAGATTTTTAAAAGACGTTTTTGTGAACAAATGAACAATGTGTACTGTAAAAACAGCAAAATAAGACAATGTGACGATAACAACAAAATAATACAGTTATCGTGGTTGCCTTGGTTTTTGTACGCCCCGCTTTCCGTATGATTTGGCCTGATGAAAACTTTCGATGTGTTTGAATTGAGCATGACTGCAAAAAAATCACTCTTAAAAAGAAAGTGGCAAACATTGTTGAATACAAGAAAGAACTCGCAGCAATTTACGACCCTTCACTTTTCTACTTAGCTCACAGCGTTTCCCAATGATTGACAAGCTATTTGTGACAGTGGGGCGACGGGGCAATATGATGTCATCAATAATTTTCATGATTGGCTGTGATGCATGTATTTTCTTTTAAAAGGCTAAAAAAAATGTCTACATATACTTACAGACAAATCTATGGTTAGTGTCAGAAAATATGTTTGTTCTTATTATATATTGTTTTGCTCTATTTTTCAATTGTTGGTGCTTACATATTTGCTATAAAAATATATATACATATACACACACACACACATATATATATATATATATATATATACATACAGTATACACATACATATATACATATACATCTATACATATATATACATATACACATGAATACACACACATACATATATATACACATATATACATACACATATATACACACATATAGAATATAGATATATATATATACAAATATATGCATATATATATATATATGTGTAACCAGGGACGGCGTGGCGCAGTGGGGAGAGTGGCCGTGCGCAACCCGAGCGTCCCTGGTTCAATTCCCACCTAGTACCAACCTCGTCACGTCCGTTGTGTCCTGAGCAAGACACTTCACCCTTGCTCCTGATGGGTGCTGGTTAGCGCCTTGCATGGCAGCTCCCTCCATCAGTGTGTGAATGTGTGTGTGAATGGGTAAATGTGGAAGTAGTGTCAAAGCGCTTTGAGTACCTTGAAGGTAGAAAAGCGCTATACAAGTACAACCCATTTATCATTTATTTATCATTTTATATATACATATATATACACATATATATATATACACACATATATATATATAAATATATATACACACATATACAAATATGCATACACATACATATACATATATATACATAAACATATATAAATATATAAATATATATATATATATATATATATATATATATATATATATATATATATATATATACATACATACATACATATACACACACACACATGTATATTTTATTTTTAACTTTTTACGGCTTGTAAAAGAAAATGAATCCTGTAGGAGGCAGAAAGGTCATACATACATACATACATACCTACACACGTACGATAGATAGATAGATGGATAGATGGATAGATAGATAGATAGATAGATATACATATACACACAAATACATATATATATATATATATATATATATATATATATATATATACACTTTTATAAATATATATATTAGGGGTGTGTGAAAAAAAACATTAGAATTTGAATCGCGATTCTCACGTTGTGCGATTCTGAATCAATTCTCTCTCTCTTTTTTTTTAATCAATCCAACAAAACAATACACAGCAATACCATAAAAATGCAATCCAATTCCAAAATCAAACCTGACCCAGCAACACTCAGAACTGCAATAAACAGAGCAATTGAGAGAAGACACAAACACGACACAGAACAAACCAAAAGTAATGAAACAAACATTAATATTATCAACAACAGTATCAATATTAGTTATAATTTCAGCATAGCAGTGATCAAAAATCCCTCACTGACATTATCATTAGACATTTATAAAAATAAAAATAAAGAACAATAGTGTCACAGTGGCTTACACTTGCATCGCATCTCATAAGCTTGACAACACACTGTGTCCAATATTTTCACAAAGATAAAATAAGTCATATTTTTGGTTCGTTTAATAGTTAAAACAAATTTACATTATTGCAATCAGTTGATAAAACGTTGACCTTTACAAATATAAAAGCTTTTTACAAAAATCTACTACTCTGCTTGCATGTCAGCAGACTGGGGTAGATCCTGCTGAAATCCTATGTATTGAATGAATAGTGAATCCTTTTAAATCGGGAAAAAATCGTTTTTGAATCGACAATCGTGTTGAATTGAAAAAAAAAAAAAATCGATTTTGAATCGAATCGTGACCCCAAGAATCGATATAGAATCGAATCGTGGGACACCCAAAGATTCCCAGCCCTAATATATATATATATATATATATATATATATATATATATATATATATATATATATATATATATATATATATATATATATATATATATATATATATATATATATGTATATATATGTATATATATATATACATATATATGTATATATATGTATATATATATATACATACATACATATATATTCTTAGGTATGGAGTATATTATATACATACATATATATATATTCTTAGGTATAGAGTATATACAGAATAGGGTATTGGATGATATAAAAAAATAAAAATTAAAAAGAGTACTTACTTGAAAGATGTACGCTTGAGGCGTTCCGTGTCACTATCTCGATGCCGCTTATTCTCAGCTGAGAGGAGGTTTTCTTTCTGGATCGCCTCCCACATGTTGATCTGGCTGGCTTTGATGTCCGGCAAATCCAAAACTGACAACAGAGACAACGGTCATTCAAGCATCTAACATTGTTCTTTTTGAGGTGCCATGTCTTAGCCTGTGTAATTTTAACATGGAACTGCAATGTAATCAACGGTAGAGTGGTGCCAGGATTTTTAGACACCAGCCGTCTCTCCGATAATTGGCGTGTTTTCAGTCACAAGCAAACATTTTTGTTGATTTGTTGGCGTAGAAAATGTGACAGTGAACCCCATAGGAAAGCTCAAACACAGGCGCACTCTTTAGCTTGGAAATTACGGTGAACAGCAGACATTTATCAATTTAAAAAAATGGGAAAGCTGCGGATGGTATGTTTGACGGAAAAGCACATTCTGTGGAAGCGCAATCTCCAAGGTAAAAGCTGCACATTATTATTACATTACTTCATAAAACTTTTGTAGTTGTTAGTAGTGTCATTTTGTTTTCATCCAACATTTCACATCTAAAAGTTAGTTTTTTTTTTTTTAAAAGGCATGTTAGATGTTAAAATGTTGCTATCTTAGCGGGCAACACCAATTACATTGATTTCTATTTATTTAAATGTGAGCCTTTGAATTGAGTGTTTGAGTTAAAAAGGACTCATTATGCAAAACCAACTTTTCTTACCTATTGGTATCGGTTTTTGTGTGTTTAGGATCTACATAAGTCCCGAAAATTTAAATTCAAACCATGGAAGCATGGAGTCTTGCCGTCCTTCATACTTCCTCCTAGTGTTGTCCCGAGACCAATATTTTGGTACCGGTACCACAATTATTTTGATACTTTTTAAAATAAAGGGGACCACAAAATATGGCATTATCGGCTTTATTTTAACAAAAAAATGTTACGATACATTAAACATACGTTTCTTATTGCAAGTTTGTCCTTAAATAAAATAGTGAACATACAAGACAACTTGTCTTTTAGTAGTAAGTAAACAAACGAAGGCTCCTAACTAGTCTGCTGACGTATGCAGTAACATGTTGTGTCATTTACCAATTTATTATTTTGTCAAAATTATTAAGGACAAGTGGTAGAAAAAATATTATTACTCTACCTGTTCATTTACTGTTAATATCTGCTTACTTGCTCTTTTAAAATGTTCTATCTACACTTCCGTTAAAATGTAATAATCACCTATTGGAATTGGGGGTCAAATAAACAAAAATGATTCCCGAGAGCGGCTACCGCTGAGCTCACTGCTCCCCTTACCTCCCAGGGGTGATAATGGGTGATGGGTTAAATTGTTTGATTCTTTACATCAGTTTTGGATGATACTTTTCATTATGGTACTTTTCAGAGGCGGTATAGTACCGAATATGATTAATTAGTATCGCGGTACTATATAATACTGGTATACCGTACAACCCTACTTCCTCCATTTGCCCAACTAGTTTTACCCAAAGATCTTGTAGTCAGTAAGATACTTATTTTTCTCTTGTTGTGGGGGCAGACTGGCTCGTACATGCACATGAATCCTCCGCTGTTGTCATTTCTAATACAAAGTATTATATAGTTCAAACTTATATCTGTGTGTAGATTCGCTATGGAATTGCTCAACTACAACATGGCTGAGGGGGAGAGGACGCTGTCGAAGTGGAGGCATGAACGTAAGACCACCCACAAAACGGCGCATCCTGAAGAGACGAAAAGGAAGAGGCTTGAAGATGGTATGTAAAACATAATCTTTGCCACATTTTGAACAAAGAACCACTATTACATGTTATGTAAACTGCAAAGAAGTGTTTAAATATGGAAAAAACAATTACACAGAAGCAACTAAGCTTTTAAATTAGTTACCACTGCACTTTAAAATCCGCAGTGTACCGAGACAGCAGTAAGTAAACCGCAAAGTAGCGAGGGATTGCTGTATTAATAATTAATGGGTGTGTGTTTGTTACAACGAAACATCGTAAAACAGATCAACTGTTTTTATAGAAACAGATCAACAGGTGACCTCGTTAGGTGTCACATTTTATGTTAACATCAACTTAAAGGGGAACGTTATCACCAGACCTATGTAAGCGTCAATATATACCTTGATGTTGCAGAAAAAAGACCATGTGTTTTTTTTAACTGATTTCCGAACTCTGAAAGGGTGAGTTTGGCGATTTAAACGCCTTTCATTTGATAGGCCTGTCGGAGCGATGACATCACAACGTGAAGCGGATCCGCCATTTTTTCAATCTCATTACACGCACCAAGTCAAATCAGATCTGTTATTTTCCATTTTTTTGACTGTTTTCCGGTACCTTGGAGACATCATGCCTCGTCGGTGTGTTGTCGGAGGGTGTAACAACACGAACAGAGACGGATTCAAGTTGCACCAGTGGCCAAAAGATGCCAAAGTCCCTCGTTTGTTCTGCACACTTTACCGACGACAGCTATGCTACGACAGAGATGGCAAGAATGTGTGCATATCCTGCGACACTCAAAGCAGATGCATTTCCAACGTGCATGAATGCACAAAGGTGAGTTTTGTTGATGTTATTGACTTATGTGTAGTGTGCCAATCAGACATGTTTGGTCACGGCATTACTGCAAGCTAATCGATGCTAACATGCTATTTAGGCTAGCTGTCTGTACATATTGCATCATTATGCCTCATTTGTAGCTATATTTGAGCTTTCCCCTGCATTCACATTTAATGCCAACCAAACACATACTAATCGTTGGTTAGAAGGCGATCGCCGAATTCGTCCTCACTTCCTCCCGTGTCGCTGTCTGTCATGTCGGTTTCGCTTGTATACGGTTCAAAGCGATATGGCTCAATAGCTTCAGTTTCTTCTTCAATTTCGTTTTCGCTACCTGCCTCCACACTTCAACCATCCGTTTCAATAAATGCGTAATTTGTTGAATCGCTTGCGCCGCTGAAATCCGAGTCTGAATCCGAGCTACTATGATAGCACCTTTCTGTGCTATCCGCCATGTTTGTTTCTGGTGGCTTCACGCAGTGACGTCACAGGACAATAGACGGGTGGATATAGCGATGGTGTAAATCAGGCACTTTGAAGCCGTTTCTCGGGATATTGCCTGATGGGTAAAATTTTTAGAAAAACTTCGAAAAATAAAATAAGTCACGGGGAACTGATTTTTATTGGTTTCAACCCTTCAGAAATTGTGATAATGTTCCCCTTTAAGCGGATAATTTTTAGGAATCAGAAGAGTTGATCAACTACGACTTGTTGGCAGGTTCCGTTGTATTAACTACTCATTATTGTTTTGGTGGATAGTGCTGCTCTCACCAAAGTGTTTTGTCTTTTCCGAGGGTATATGGCGGACGATTCTCTTGATGAAAAGAATAATATGTGAAATGATGATGAATGGCGGCGCCATGGAAGGCCTGGAGTGGTATTCCACGATCAAGTTGTAACGTTGGAATTTCCAGTAGATGTCACTGCGCTCCTGAACTTCGTTGAAGGTGAAACTGCGGGCGGGAAGCAAAAAATAATTTTTTGGGTTTCTCGTGTCAGCAGGATTCACTCACAAACATAGCTGAAAGGAAGGATTTTGAGCGCACCTGAACATGGCGATGAGGAGATTGATTAGCAGTATGTTGGTAACCAGCAGATAGATGACCAGAAGGACGATAACCAGCCAGTTGACGTCGGCGTTTGTGCAAGGCTCGTGTCCCGCTTCGATTAGCGTCACATTGTTGGTACAACTCTTGTCCCCGATCAAATCAGCTGCATGGAAAAGTGAAGTGAAATGTGAAGTGAATTACATTTATATAGCGCTTTTCTCTTGTGACTCAAAGCGCTTTACATAGTGAAACCCAATATCTAAGTTATGTTTAAACCAGTGTGTGTGGCACTGGGAGCAGGTTGGCAAAGTGTCTTGCCCAAAGACACAAGGGCATTGACTAGGATGGCAGAAACGAGGATCGAACCTGGAACCCTCAAGTTGCTCGTACGGACACTCCACCAAACGAGCAATGCATGCTTTTACACTGAAAAATCCTTCACACTCTAGAATTTGTCAGCGTTCATGACACGCACACTGAAGTCCCTAATATGCTACCTTGTATAATCCCTACAAAGTGATCGTTAAAATGGTGCTGAAAAAAAAAAACGCAATTATTTTGTATATATGGCAAGTTTTATCACATGTTTAGTCTGAGATACAACAAATACATCAAAATAGGAATCTAAAGGTTGAATTGGTGTCATGATCTGTGGTCTAGATCATGTTTTGTTTAGTTATGTTCTGTTAGTTTTGGACTCTATTAGTTCCTGTTTTTGTGCACTCTTGTTTGTTTTAGTTTCCATGACGACTCATTAGTTCAACCTGCCTCATGTGTTCGGATCACGCACCTGCTCTAATCAGAGACTATTATATAAGCCTGTTTGCCAGTTAGTCGTCCTGGCGACATTGCTAGTTTTCATACGAGACCATAGTTCTTGCTGCTCCTTTCACGCTTAGTTCATGCTGCTCCGTTTTGATCGTTTCATGCCATAGTTCATGTTGTTCGATTCATGCCGTGTCCACGTACGTTTTGTTAGCTTGCCAATAAGTCTTGCTAGTTTCATGCCGCAGTTCCATGAGTGTTCCAGGCCATAGTTTAGGCTAAGTATTTAGCTTCAAGTGCGATTGGCACCTTGTTCCTTCGCCTTGTTTTCCATTTTTTGTAACTCTTTGAGTTTTTGTTCAAGATTAAATCATGTTTTTACCAGAATACTTTGTCCTGAGTGATCCGTTTGCATCCCGGGGGAACAAACCTTGCATAAAAATGCGATCCAAACATGACAATTGTGACTCTAACCATGTGGGCTACCTCTATTAAAAACATTTTTTTACATGTCTTTATTTAATTGGAGCAATTTTTATACTTTTTTAAATCAATTTACTGTTCTTTAAATCAGGGGTGTCCATTACGTCGATCGCGAGCTACCGGTGGATCATGGAGGGCGTGTCAGTTAATCGCCAGCCAGGCATTAAAAAAATGTACCTAAAAATTAACGATCATTAATTTTCATTCTGACGTCACTTTCGTCACTTGATTGACATTCACAGCACCCGAGGGTCTTGTGAGGTGACGCTGGCTGCTGCAAGCTCATTATTAAGAAAAAATTACCGACAGGAAGGCGAGAAACACTTTTTATTTCAACAGGCTCTCGCGCTATACCTGCCGTCAAACCTCTAAAAACCGACTGCACAGTTCCTGTTTTCACAATAAAAGCGCTGCTTCATCCTGCCTGCACTAATAAAAAAAAAAAGAGTTTCAGAAAACTGGCATGCTCAAGCTAGCAAGCTACAGAGTTTGCCGCCAATTAATTTCTTGTAAGTGTAAAAAAGGAGTATGAAAGCTGGACAAATAAAATGCCAAAAACCAACCACTTTCATGTGGTATTGGACAGAAAGGAGGACTTTTATCTCTTAAATTAATAAATGTGGACATTATCAGCACTACTGTCTGATTAAATCAATGCAATTTATCAGAATCAGGTAATACAACAACTTATAATTTTTTCTTCATGAAAGAAATGAATCTATATGTTAAACATATTTGTATTATCATTAAACACCTTTAACTTGTAACAAAAACGTATCTTTCATAAACAAATAAAGATAAATTATATATGCCCGCGACCCCAAAGGGGATAAGCGGTATAAAGTGGATGGATATATGAAGGAGGTAGATCCCCTCTACTTTACCAATTGAAAAGCAACTTGCCTGCAGAAAAAGTATGGGTACCCCTGCTTTCAAGCATTTTTTGTACTAAAAGAAATTGTTCAGTAATTTATGTTTCTCGTCCTAAATAAAACATTTCCCAATAAAAAAGCAAAGTTGTGCATGTTCCTGGCAGCGCCCTGCAAGATGCGATCCCTGTATGTCAAAAGTACCAGCCCAGCACTAAGGCTATGCACTCGAGATCGACTGATAGTTTTTTTCAGGGCCGATACAGATACTGATTATTAGTAGTCAAGGAGGCTAATAACCAATATTTGGAGACAATTTTGCAGAAAAAGTTAATTAAACATGAATATTATATTTGACAAGGACTTAAGTTATTTTTTTAACATTATTTTTTAGGAAATGTCAGACCAGTAGCGACCTAATGTTTAATGCGGCGCTAATGTTGTGGTTAAAAAACACCAGAGGATTTCTCAAACACCTTTATTATGGGAGTCTAAAAATTTGCATTTCAAAATATGGGAAAATTGTTTAAAATATGTGATTTCTCTAGATGGCAATAATTCGCCATTTACTCGATTGTACACAATTTTATAGCACATAGACACGAGGAAACCTGAAATATTGCGAACAATTCTGGGCTCCTTCACGTCGATTATAGTTGATACCTGTTTCAAGCTGGCCGACATCCTCTTGTACGTTACAGAAAGTATGAGAATGTGAGCTGCTGCCTAATCTTCTTTACTTATTACTGCAGTGACAAAAAAGAGAATTTTTCCCATGCACAGCAAAAAGGGCTGGTGCTTGAGCAGTAGTTATTACTACTATTACTTCTACTTTACTAATTATTTATTTCTTAAAATACTAATTACTGGCATCATATGTGTATATATTGTATCTGTTGATGCAGTTCTGCTGTAGGTGACGAAAAAATGACAAATGTCTATACATGCACCATGGGAGACGATACAAGCAATCTGAAAACAAGCCATTATATCATTATCATTGACAGAACAGTAAGGGGCTGGGAATAAGTTTGCAGTAAAATTTCCGTACTATATGAAGCACTGTCATTTTTTATCGACATTTGAGATGCACTTGTCATGCAAAATGGGGCACCTCACGGACCGTAGTACAGCTCGTGTTTTGCCTATAGGTAGGGCACACTAAAAAATTAATTTAGGACCATTCTGCTTTAAAAAAAAAAATGTAAACAGGCTTAACCGATACTTAAAAAAAACAAACAACTGGCATCTTGTGTTATATAGGTGACAAAGCATATTATTATATCATATTAGTATTAATTTTAAGCCTTTTTGCACATTTTATGCAATGCATGTATTCAAAAGGTCAAAGCTGAACCACGTCAACACTGTTTTTAGAATCACATAGCAGTATTGAGTTATTGTAAACACATTATTCTGAGCAAATTGAGTTATGTAAACCCAGATAAATGTGATAAAATGTTGTTCAGAGGAAAATGGATGTTATTTTTTAAAGTTTAACTATGGAAAAGTACAGAGATTCAAAAAGTGTCTACTTCTTCCCATTACCCTTTTGAGATATGTTTAATTCAGTTGTATTTTCTCAATTTAATGTTATTGTCTTTATTTTGTGAAATAACAATAATATTGCCATTAAGCACATGATTGTTTCCTGGAAATATGTATGTATATTATGTATCACATGTAAATTATGGAACTGACTATAAAATACTCAATAAAATAAACTGAAATTGATTCCCTACCTTTCAGATTATTGTGCTGTAGGAAAAATAAATGACTTAACCACAGTGTCACTACTACAGGTGGGGGAGAAATATGTGATTTTTTGATGCATCGCAATTCGGACATGGACGAAAATCGATTAGTAAACGTCAATGATCGATAATGGATTTATTTATTGTAAAAGAAATGCAGGGGAGTGTAATGTATTGTAGGGCACTTCTGTTCCACACATTGCACACATTTCCATTAATGTAATAAATGTGATTGGAATTAATTTAACTGAATCTTTTTACAAAGGCACCGTTTTTTAAAAGTTGCAAGTGATAGACCATTATTTAGTGAAAAGAAAAGAAATGTAAAACTGCATCAACATACATAAATTAAAGATGCATTAATAATTGATTTTTTATCAAATTGAAGCTCCTTTATCGTAATTGTAATCCAATTGTGAGCCACTTACCATCCACTTCTTGTACGTCAATGAGTCCGAATATATACAGGTAGGGTCTGTAGAAGACCCGGCGAAATATCCAGTTGGGACGTGGATCGTATGAATAGAGGAGCGCCTGGTTGGCTACTCCGTAGGCGATGACCCACACAGTCAGGAAAAAGAGGAAGAAGAAAATGTCTTTCATCTGAAGGAAGCAAACAAATTATTGTTTGGATTTGCTCTTGTGTCAAATTCAAACACATTTTGTAAGTGTCTATCTTAGTTGTATTAGCCTACTATCAAAATGACTTTAGAAGTCATATATAGGTGTTATAATGAGGACAAAACATGATGTAGGTGTCTATATTAGTTATATTAGCCTACTATCAAAATGACTTTAAAAGTCTTTTATAAGTGTTATAATAATGGCAACACATAATGTAAGTGTCTATATTAGTTATATTAGCCTACTGTCAAAATGACTTTAGAATTCTTATACAGGTGTTATAAAGAAGACAACACATGATGTAAATGTCTGTATAACTTATATTAGCCTACTATCAAAAAGACTTTAAAAGTCTGATATAAGTGTTTTAATAAAGGCAACACATGATGTGTCTATATTAGTTGTATTAACCTACTGTCACAATGACTGTAGAAGTCTTATAAAGGTGTTATAATGAAGACAACACATGATGTAAGTGCCTATATTAGTTATATTAGCCTACTATCAAAATGACCTTTGAAGTCTTATGTATGTGTTATAATGAAGACAACACATGATGTGTCTATATTAGTTATATTAACCTACTCTCAAAATGACTTTAAAAGTCTTATATAAGTGTTATAATGAAGACAACACATTAAGTAGGTGTCTATATTAGTTATATTAGCCAACTATCAAAATGACTTTAAAAGTCTTACATAAGTGTTATAATAAAGGCAACACATGATCTAAGTGTCTATATTAGTTATATTAGCCTACTGTCACAATGACTTTAGAAGTCTTATAAAGGTGTTATAATGAAGACAACACATGATGTAGGTGTCTATATTAGTTAAATCAGCCTACTATCAAAACGACTTTAAAAGTCTTATATAAGTGTTATAATAAAGGCAACACATGATGTAAGTGTCTATATTAGTTATATTAGCCTACTATCAAAATGACTTTAGAAGTCCTATATAGGTGTTATAATGAAGACAACACATGATGTAAGTGTCTATACTAGCTATATTAGCCTAATATCATCATTAATTTATGGTGTGATTGTGTGAGTCACCATTTTGCCAACGATAATAATCTTTGGCCCGAGTTGCTTGTGGGCGGCAAAGATGTGGATCAGACGCAGCGTGAAGACCATGAAATCGATTGCCATCAGCGCTCGGCCGAACTTGAACGACTGCGGGAACATTCTGAAAAACAAAATGCTAATGTCAATGCAATAAATGGTATATAATGTGCAGCAGCAGCATGTATGTGTCTAACAAAAGCATTTGACACAATTAATCATAATATCTTAATTAATAAATTACAACAATGAGGCACCTGAGGGATGGTCAGGAAGCTACTTAACCAACAAGAAGCAATTTGTGAAAATAGGTGATCGTACCTCAACAGCACTGGCAATATCTTGTGGCGTGCCCCAAGGATCAATACTGGGACCAACATTGTCTAAGGTTTGTATCAACGATATTTGGAAAGTTACAAGGACTTAAAGTTAGTATTATTTGCCAATGATACAACTGCTTTTTGTTCAGAAGGAAACACACAGAAGCTAATACAAATAATAACATAAGAAATGAACAAATTAAAAAGATGGTGTGAAAAAAACAGACTCTTTGAATCTCAGTAAAATTAAAATAATACTATTCAGTAGAAGAGAAAGTCTAACAAAATACAAACGGACGGAATATATACTGAAAGGGTAACAGAAATAAAAAATTTGGGTATATTAATAGATGATAAAACGAACTTGAAATCTCTTAAAAATATACAACACAAGGTAGCAGAATATTACGTCAATAATGAATAAAGCAAAACATGT
This sequence comes from Nerophis ophidion, assembly GCF_033978795.1. Classification (NCBI taxonomy): domain Eukaryota; kingdom Metazoa; phylum Chordata; class Actinopteri; order Syngnathiformes; family Syngnathidae; genus Nerophis; species Nerophis ophidion. The sequence goes on from NC_084633.1 coordinate 251,565, forward strand.
TCTAGACCAAAAATCACTCAATATTATCTACTGCTTGCCAGTGTTACCATATCTGAGTTATTGTGTAGAAATATGGGGAAATAACTATAATAGTACAATTTATTCATTAACAGTATTAAAAAAATATCAATCAGAATGATACATAATGTTTGATACATCCATCCATCCATCCATCTTCTTCCACTTATCCGAGGTCGGGTCGCGGGGGCAACAGCCTAAGCAGGGAATCCCAGACTTCCTTCTCCCCAGCCACTTCGTCTAGCTCTTCCCGGAGGATCCCGAGGCGTTCCCAGGCCAGCCGGGAGACATAGTCTTCCCAACGTGTCTTGGGTCTTCCCCGTGGCCTCCTACCGGTTGGACGTGCCCTAAACACCTCCCTGGGGAGGCGTTCGGGTGGCATCCTGACCAGATGCCCGGACCACCTCATCTGACTCCTCTCGATGTGAAGGAGCAGCGGCTTTACTTTGAGTTCCTCCCGGATGGCAGAGCTTCTCACCCTATCTCTAAGGGAGAGCCCCGCCACACGGCGGAAGAAACTCATTTCGGCCGCTTGTACCCGTGATCTTATCCTTTCGGTCATGACCCAAAGCTCATGACCATAGGCGAGGATGGGAACGTAGATCCACCGGTAAATTGAGAGCTTTGCCTTGGTTTGATATAGAGAACACTAAAACCTTTTGTTTGCGCCTTGAGTGGGAAACGTTGCTTGGATTGGGGCATGTAAGTGAATGCTGTGCTATGTTTCCTGCAAAGTAGAGTACATTGTCATTGACCGGTTTCACTCACACTGTCCACAAAATAGCTGCAGATTTATGGCAATTTCTGTTACTTAAAATAAAACTGTTGGCACCGCGTGGGCCAAATTCCTTATTAAAATTGTGACGCCTCGAGGGGCCCCACCAAGCCTTCGTACTGTCCGATATTTCCTCCGTATGGGTAGTTTTTCCTTGCCGCAGTCGTCGAGCGCTGGTTCATGTGGGGCTCAGTTTATGTTCTCTGTATTGTATAAGAAGCATGGTTCTCGAGCTGCAGCATGTGTAAAGTGCCTTGAGATAACTTCTGTTTTGAATTGGCGCTATTGCAAACAAAATAGTATAGAATTCTTGCTAATGCACGCAAACGTCAATGTTTAACATGACAGTATTACAACACAGATTTTTCCTATAATGACCCCTTTATAGCCAGATTTTATGTTGACGACAGCAGTCAACTGTCTGTTGACGTCGGCTTAAGCAGGCACTTGTTTGTAGTAAGATGGGACTTGATAAGTTATTACTTTAACTTTTTGATGCCTATTCTGTACAGTACCTTAAATTTTTTATCTTAAGTTAATCCTGCCGTCTTTATGCTTGAAAATGCTTAATTTAGGTTAATAACCAAATTTGCTCTAATATGCATATTTTACACTAAGAATAGGTCATAGTCCAACCCAAAACCTATTTCTTCATGAATATATTTTTGAAAAACCTCAATAGAATAAAGCCTCAAAATATGAAGTACAAAGTGGTGTACTTAAATATAAATAAATATTTCTCTATTGCTGAATCGTCCAAAACTGTGTTCATGATCAACTAATTTGATTGATTGATTGAAAATGTTATTAGTAGTTTGCAAAGGAAGAGAATACATTATATGAAACAGTACAGTTTACACAGTACAGTTCATATTCTGTACAATTGACCACTAAATGGTTACACTTTATTTTCAACTTGATTAAGTCGGGCTCCACGTTAATCAATTCGTCATACAAGTTATACAAGTATATACTGTACATGTGATTATTTATAATCCGGGGAGGTGGGATGTGGCGGGGGGCGGGGGTTAGGCTAGGGTTGTAGCTGCCTGGAGGTGTTCTTTTAGTGCGGTTTTGAAGGAGGACAGAGATGCACTTTCTTTTACACCTGTTGGGCGTGCATTCCATATTGAGGTGGCATTGAAGGAGTATGAGTTAAGACCTTTGTTAGATGGGAATCTGGGTTTGACGTGGTTTGTGGTGCTCCCCCTGGTGTTGTGGTTAGGGCGGTCATTTACGTTCTGGAAGTAGTTTGACATGTACTTTGGTATTAGGGAGGTGTAGCGAATTTTATAGACTAAGCTCAGTGCAAGTTGTTTTACTCTGTCCTCCACCCTAAGCCAGCCCACTTTGGAGAAGTGGGTAGGAGTGAGGTGGGATCTGGGGTGGAGGTCTAGAAGTAAACTGACTAGCTTTTTCTGGGATGTTTGGAGTCTTGATTTTAGGGTTTTGGAGGTGCTAGGGTACCAGGAGGTGCATGCGTAACTGAAAAAGGGTTGAAAGAGTTCCCACTTCATGGTGTTTTTGTTGACCAGAGACGAGATTCTGTAGAAAAATCTTGTTCTTTGGTTGACCTTTTTGATTACCTTAGTTACCATTTTATCACAGGAAAGGTTAACCTCTAGTTTGGAACCTAGGTAGGTGACCTCATCTTTCCTGGTGATAATAATGTCACCCACTTTAATAGTGAAGTCACTGACTACACTATAGGTTGATTTGGGATCCAAATAGGACTGATTCCGTTTAAAATGAAAGGCGACATAACAAAATCATTCAATATTCCTCAACAATTGTAATACAACGTATCAGTATTGATACCACTAATGCTGATCCTGTATTTACTTGGTGTTTGATCAATACAAACATTGGCAGGTTCGTCCACAAAGTTCCTTTACGACTGAAAAAAAAAATACTACAGGAATACTTGGCGATATGCGATAATCATATCCACCCATCCATTTTCTGCCGCTCGTCCCTTTCGGGGTCGCATGGGGTGCTGGAGCCTATCTCAGCTGCATTCGGGCGGTAGGCGGGGTACACCCTGAACAAGTCGCCACCTCATCACAGGGCGGGATAATCCAATATGTTTTGCAATTCATTCACCTGCAGCCAAGAGCACAAATGAAGATTGTGATGGCTGTGACGTCACACTGGTTCCAAATATCTTTGATGTAACTCTTCATCCCCTGGAGCATAAAGTTGCTGGACACAAAAAAGATCTGTCAATCAGAGAGAGAAGAGTCTTATGAAATATTACTTCATCAAATGGGTCTATGACACATCGTCGCATTTTAATACAAGAACGGTAGAGTGGAACCCGTTCAAGTTGACGCGCCTCGGAGTGGCTGATTAATGTCCACATAAGCGGTTGTTGACGTAACCAGAACCAAAATTGGCATAGCTTGCACATTTACTTGTGAGCAAATACGTAAGAAGAGTTTGTGATACAACTGATTTTCTACAGTTTGTTGAAAAAAGACCCATTGTGCAAAACAAACTTGTTTTACCTATCAGTACCTGTTTTTGTATATTTGGGATCTGCATAAGTCCCGAAAATGTGGAATCAAACCGTATTCATAAAACAATCTTGCCTTCCTTTATACTTCCTCCAAACAAGTCGTTAAGATTTGCACAACTTGAGACGTTATTCCAACATGCGACGTCAGCGGAGATCTCCTTATACGGCAACGTTTTACCCAAAGAGCTTTGTGCAAGTCCGCCATTGAAGTATGACATTGTATTCGCTAAGTTCCTTTTTTTCCCCTTTTTCCTCTTGTTGTGGGGCAGACTGGCTCGTACATGCACATGGATCCTCCGCTGTTGCTATTTCTAATATAAACTAGCATACAGTTCGAACTTATATCTGTCAGTAGACCCGATATGAAAGTGTGAACAACTACAACATGGCTGACGTGAGAAGACGCTGTCAAAATGAAAGCGGTTTGAAGACGATCTGTAAAACATCATTTATGCAACATTTTCACCAAAGAACCATTATACATGTGCGTCTCCTATAACAGTGTGACCTCGGACTATGTTAAGGTAACGTGTGGAGTTCCCCAGGGTTCGGTCCTTGGCCCTGTACTCTTCAGCATCTACATGCTGCCGCTAGGTGACGTCATACGCAAATACGGTATTAGCTTTCACTGTTATGCTGATGACACCCAACTCTACATGCCCCTAAAGCTGACCAACACGCCGGACTGTAGTCAGTTGGAAGCGTGTCTTAATGAAATTAAACAATGGATGTCCGCTAACTTTTTGCAACTTAATGCCAAAAAAACGGAAATGCTGATTATCGGTCCTGCTAGACACCGACCTCTATTTAATAATACAACTTTAACATTTGACAACCAAATAATAAAACAAGGTGACTCTGTAAAAAATCTGGGTATTATCTTCGACCCAACTCTCTCCTTTGAGTCACACATTAAAAGCGTTACTAAAACGGCCTTCTTTCATCTCCGTAATATCGCTAAAATTCGCTCCATTTTGTCCACTAAAGACGCCGAGATCATTATCCATGTGTTTGTTACGTCTCGTCTCGATTACTGTAACGTATTATTTTCGGGTCTCCCCATGTCTAGCATTAAAAGATTACAGTTGGTACTAAATGCGGCTGCTAGACTTTTGACAAGAACAAGAAAATTTGATCATATTACGCCTGTACTGGCTCACCTGCACTGGCTTCCTGTGCACTTAAGATGTGACTTTAAGGTTTTACTACTTACGTATAAAATACTACACGGTCTAGCTCCAGCCTATCTTGCCGATTGTATTGTACCGTATGTCCCGGCAAGAAATCTGCGTTCAAAAGACTCCGGCTTATTAGTGATTCCTAGAGCTCAAAAAAAGTCTGCGGGCTATAGAGCGTTTTCCGTTCGGGCTCCAGTACTCTGGAATGCCCTCCCGGTAACAGTTCGAGATGCTACCTCAGTAGAAGCATTTAAGTCTCATCTTAAAACTCATCTGTATACTCTAGCCTTTAAATAGACCTCCTTTTTAGACCAGTTGATCTGCCGCTTCTTTTCTTTCTCCTATGTCCCCCCCTCCCTTGTGGAGGGGGTCCGGTCCGATGACCATGGATGAAGTACTGACTGTCCAGAGTCGAGACCCAGGATGGACCGCTCGTCGGGACCCAGGATGGACCGCTCGCCTGTATCGGTTGGGGACATCTCTACGCTGCTGATCCGCTTGAGATGGTTTCCTGTGGACGGGACTCTCACTGCTGTCTTGGAGCCACTATGGATTGAACTTTCACAGTATCATGTTAGACCCGCTCGACATCCATTGCTTTCGGTCCCCTAGAGGGGGGGGGGTTGCCCACATCTGAGGTCCTCTCCAAGGTTTCTCATAGTCAGCATTGTCACTAGCGTCCCACTGAATGTGAATTCTCCCTGCCCACTGGGTGTGAGTTTTCCTTGCCCTTTTGTGGGTTCTTCCGAGGATGTTGTAGTCGTAATGGGGGTAAACTTTATGGCTGGCTCACATCGTGGTCACTCCGTGATCACGTACGACCGCCAGACACTTCTGGGTGTGGACGAATCGGGCCGTTTTGGACTGATAGACACTTGCGTGCTAGACTTGCTAACTAGCATGGGAATTCATCGGCGGCTACATCCAGCGGCCTGTGAAGCAGGGGAGTATAGTAGCAGCGGGGGCCGTCTACGGAGCAGACGCCAGCGGTGTGATCGGAAACGCGGATGCCGAGCGGGGCTAAAAACAAAGCAGAAGGCTAATCCCCACAGAACACCACTTTCCTCCATCCCGAAGACGGATTTAGATGGAAAATGCGAGACTACTGGTCTGGGTAAGGAGTCTGTTAAATTAGAACAAGTTTTTTCTGCTTTGAGTGTTTCAGAGTTGGACATGTGTTTTACTGAGGTGGCTAACTATGATGCGTGCAGTTTATCAAAGCAACAAACAAACAATCGAAAAATCCCCGTTACTGAGGTGGCTAGCCATGATGTGTGCAGTTTATCAAAGCAACAAACAAACAATCGGAAAATCCCCGTTACTGAGGTGGCTAACCATGATGCGTGCAGTTTATCAAAGCAACAATCAAACAATCGGAAAATTCCTGTCGTATCAATTCCTAGATATGGTCGTAACAATACTAAATGCACTGGGCATAATAAACACAACATTATTAATATTGCTACTACGGATAATTTGATCAAAAACTCCCTAAAACAGCCCACTACCTATAATATAGGTTTTTTAAACATAAGATCATTGTCTCCTAAAACGTTGTTAGTTAATGATATTATCAGAGACAACAATCTTAACGTCATCGGTCTCAGCGAAACCTGGCTTAAACCAAACGACTTTTTTGCGCTAAATGAGGCATGTCCTCCTAACTTTGCACATGCGCATATTGCCCGTCCGCACAAAAGGGGTGGGGAGGTCGCACTAATATACAACGAAAACTTTAACCTTAGTCCTAACATAAATAATAAATATAAATCGTTTGAGGTGCTTACTATGAGGTCTGTCACACCGCTGCCTCTACACCTGGCTGTTATCTACCGCCCCCCAGGGCCCTATTCGGACTTTATTAATGAATTCTCAGAGTTCGTTGCTGATCTAGTGACACACGCCGATAATATAATCATAATGGGGGACTTTAATATCCATATGAATACCCCATCGGACCCACCGTGCGTAGCGCTCCAGACTGTAATTGATAGCTGTGGTCTCACACAAATAATAAATGAACCCACGCATCGCAACGGTAATACGATAGACCTAGTGCTTGTCAGGGGCATCACCGTTTCCAAAGTTACGATACTCCCGTATACTAAAGTATTGTCCGATCATTACCTCATAAAATTCGAGGTTCAGACGCATGATCGTCAAACTAATAATAATAATGCCTGCTATAGCAGCCGCAACATTAATACAGCCACAACGACAACTCTTGCTGACCTACTGCCCTCGGTAATGGCACCATTCCCAAAGTATGTGGGCTCTATTGATAACCTCGCTAACAACTTTAACGACGCCCTGCGCGAAACCATTGATAACATAGCACCGCTAAAGTTAAAAAAGGCTCCAAAAAAGCGCACCCCGTGGTTTACAGAAGAAACTAGAGCCCAGAAATTATTATGTAGAAAGCTGGAACGCAAATGGCGCACGACTAAACTTGAGGTGCACCATCAAGCATGGAGTGATGGTTTAATAACTTATAAACGCATGCTTACCTTAGCTAACGCTAAATATTACTCAAATCTCATCCACCGTAATAAAAACGATCCTAAATTTTTGTTTAGTACGGTAGCATCGCTAACCCAACAAGGGACTCCTTCCAGTAGCTCAACCCACTCAGCTGATGACTTTATGCAATTCTTTAGTAAGAAAATTGAAGTCATTAGAAAGGAGATTAAAGACAATGCGTCCCAGCTACAACGGGGTTCTATTAACACTGACACGATTGTATATACGGCGGATACTGCCCTCCAAAATAGTTTCTCCCGTTTTGAGGAAATAACATTAGAGGAATTGTTACAACGTGTAAATGGAATAAAACAGACAACATGTTTACTTGACCCTCTCCCTGGGAAACTGATCAAGGAGCTCTTTGAATTATTAGGTCCATCAGTGCTAAATATTATAAACTTATCACTCTCCTCGGGCACTGTTCCCCTAGCATTCAAAAAAGCGGTTATTCATCCTCTTCTTAAAAGACCTAACCTCGATCCTGACCTCATGGTAAATTACCGACCGGTGTCTCACCTTCCCTTTATTTCAAAAATCCTTGAAAAAATTGTTGCGGAGCAGTTAAATGAACACTTAGCGTCTAACAATCTATGTGAAACCTTTCAATCCGGTTTCAGGGCAAATCACTCCACGGAGACAGCCCTCGCAAAAATGACTAATGATCTATTGCTAACGATGGATTCTGATGCGTCATCTATGTTGCTGCTCCTCGATCTTAGCGCTGCTTTCGATACCGTCGATCATAATATTTTATTAGAACGTATCAAAACACGAATTGGTATGTCAGACTTAGCCCTGTCTTGGTTTAACTCTTATCTTACTGATAGGATGCAGTGTATCTCCCATAACAATGTGACCTCGGACTACGTTAAGGTAACGTGTGGAGTTCCCCAGGGTTCGGTCCTTGTCCCTGCACTCTTCAGTATCTACATGCTGCCGCTAGGTGACATCATACGCAAATACGGTATTAGCTTTCACTGTTATGCTGATGACACCCAACTCTACATGCCCCTAAAGCTGACCAACACGCCGGATTGTAGTCAGCTGGAGGCGTGTCTTAATGAAATTAAACAATGGATGTCCGCTAACTTTTTGCAACTCAACGCCAAAAAAACGGAAATGCTGATTATCGGTCCTGCTAGACACCGAACTCTATTTAATAATACAACTCTAACATTTGACAACCAAACAATTAAACAAGGCGACACGGTAAAGAATCTGGGTGTTATCTTCGACCCAACTCTCTCCTTTGAGGCACACATTAAAAGCGTTACTAAAACGGCCTTCTTTCATCTCCGTAACATCGCTAAAATTCGCTCCATTCTGTCCACTAAAGACGCTGAGATCATTATCCATGCGTTTGTTACGTCTCGCCTCGACTACTGTAACGTATTATTTTCGGGTCTCCCCATGTCTAGCATTAAAAGATTACAGTTGGTACAAAATGCGGCTACTAGACTTTTGACAAGAACAAGAAAGTTTGATCACATTACGCCTGTACTGGCTCACCTGCACTGGCTTCCTGTGCACTTAAGATGTGACTTTAAGGTTTTACTACTTACGTATAAAATACTACACGGTCTAGCTCCATCTTATCTTGCCGATTGTATTGTACCATATGTCCCGGCAAGAAATCTGCGTTCAAAGGACTCCGGCTTATTAGTGATTCCCAAAGCCCAAAAAAAGTCTGCGGGCTATAGAGCATTTTCCGTTCGGGCTCCAGTACTCTGGAATACCCTCCCGGTAACAGTTCGCGATGCCACCTCAGTAGAAGCATTTAAGTCTCACCTTAAAACTCATTTGTATACTCTAGCCTTTAAATAGACTCCCTTTTTAGACCAGTTGATCTGCCGTTTCTTTTCTTTTTCTTCTATGTCCCACTCTCCCGTGTGGAGGGGGTCCGGTCCGATCCGGTGGCCATGTACTGCTCGCCTGTGTATCGGCTGGGGACATCTCTGCGCTGCTGGTCCGCCTACGCTTGGGATGGTTTCCTGCTGGCTCCGCTGTGAACGGGACTCTCGCTGCTGTGTCTTGGATCCTCTTTGGACTGGACTCTCGCGACTGTGTTGTATCCATTGTGGATTGAACTTTCACAGTATCATGTTAGATCCGCTCGACATCCATTGCTTTCCTCCTCTCTAAGGTTCTCATAGTCATCATTGTCACAGATGTCCCACTGGGTCATTATTGTCACCAATGTCCCACTGGGTGTGAGTTTTCCTTGCCCTTATGTGGGCCTACCGAGGATGTTGTGGTGGTTTGTGCAGCCCTTTGAGACACTAGTGATTTAGGGCTATATAAGTAAACATTGATTGATTGATTGATTGAATGATTTGTGCAGTCCTTTGAGACATTTGTGATTTGGGGCTATATAAATAAACATTGATTGATTGATTGATGTTATGTAGACCACAAGGAAGTGTTTTAAAAATTGTCTTTCCTCAATTTTTTTTTACATATTTTATATTCTTCTCTAACACAGCTGGCGTGGTAATTTTGTTGTTTTTCTTGACTACAATGACAATAAAACTTCCGCTTTTGTGGTAGATTTCAGGTTAATACTGCCATGCTTTTATTTTGAACCATACTTTTCGCTGAACAGGTTTTAATGATGTGTAAATAGACAGCACCATATTTTTAGTACTATAGAGCGCACCGGATTATAAGGTGCACTGCCGATAAGAGGGTCTTTTCAGGTTTATTTTCCTACACAAGGCGCACCAGATTATAAGGCGCATTAAAAGGGTTATATTATAATTTTTTTCCAACATTTACAAACTTCCTTGTGGTCTACATGCATGTAATGGTGGTTCTTTGGTCAAAATGTTGCATAAATTAGGTTTTACAGACCATCTTCAAGTCGCTTTCTGCGCCGTTTTGTGGCTCCACTTTGACAGCGTCTTCTCCCTGTCAGTTTTGTTGCAGCGGTAGTTTGCGGCACTTCCAATGCGAGTGTACTGAGAGATGTTAGAACTATTTCCTAATATTAGAAATGGAAACAGTGGAAGATGACCGTACCGCAACAAAAGGACAGAGAAAAAAAAAGGATCTTAACATTTTCGGGACTTATGCAGATCCCAAATACACAACAGCAGGTATCAATAAGTAAGAGAGTTTGTTTTACATTACAGGGCGAAACAAAATGCCAGATAATATGCCTCTTAATAGGTGCCATTTTGGGGTCCTTATACACACACCATAATAAAACCTGTATGTTGAAGCACGGTACGTCAGAATACTGTAGCCGCAATGTGCCAACATTTCAACAAGCGTTTCGCATTTTGACAGATTTTTGAGCACCGGGTGTAATGTTCTATATTCTCAATGAAACATCAAACGTTTGGTGTTGCTTGCTTATGGGTGCTTGCTAGTGCCATTTATTGAACAGGCGTTAACCTGCAGTCCACATGTATCTCTCATGTGTGACTGCCATTTACTGGTCACATTTATCATTACATCAGGTACCAAATAAAATTGCTACGAGGTCAGTAAGCACAACCAAAATTAATCTGTACATTAGATTGAATTTATTAGTGAGAAAATAAAAGGATTTTAAGTGCACCTTATAGTTCGAACGTTGCTTTTGTCATTTCACATTATTTGGCAATTATCGTTAGCAATGCGACATAATTTTGACATTTTTGGAACCATTCTTTGTACAAATGCCTCTTTTGGCTCTCAACTTTTATTTCGACTTTGCATGTGGATATCGACCTAAGCGTGCACAATTTAGTAATAAGAAAAACATGTTGGACCTGGACCTAATAAGGACCAATTTAAACGGGTTCCACGGTATAGTTTAAACTTCTTAAACACCAACCTGTCGGATTTCTTCACAAACTAATGTAAAAACCCAAAAGTAAAGCACAAATTCCAGGGAAGAAGGGCCTTTTGGAGGTGGGGGCTTGAAATCCACCAACAGGATGTAGGCGAAAAGGCAGAGAAACAGGAAGTACATCAGCACGTTGCCCAGGAAGGTGGTGACGGGGGCGCCGCAAAACTGTCTCCACCGCGTCACAATGAACGGTGGTGTCCTGATGTCGGATGTTGAAGAGGCTGAAATAAAGAGGTAAAAGCAAAATAACTGGGATCACATCATAACATGGTGAGTAATCAACGTTGTCTTTGCAAACCCACATGTTAGGTTTTCTTTTAGAGCCTGGGACTCATCCGCCTCTTCATCCCTAAAAGCCGACACAAGGAAAAAGGTTTGGGAAACGGTTGTAAACATAATTGGGATTAGGATCAACTGTATGTACTTGTGTACAATATCAGCAAGGGGGAAGACTACGCCATCATTGTCCTCCAGAATGTCAGCGTCTTTGAGGTTGACCTGGACAACTACCGGATTATCCTCGTCTTCCTGCTGCCTGCAACACACACGCACACATGCACACACACGCGCACACACACGCACACACACACACACACGCACACACACGCACACACACACACACACACACACACACACACACACACACACACAATTACTTAAGGTCTGGGAATCTTTGGGCACCACATGATTGAGGGTAACGATTCGATTCAGAATCGATTCGATTCAAAAGGATTCTTGATTTAAAATCAATCCTGTTTTAATAACATTGGGTTTTTCATATAATGTTCAGTGAGCAGGTTGTGTTGACCTTTATGTTGCACCATGACTAGGGAAGGTTGTTTGGATATTGTCCTATATGTAAATGCTTTACTATAATTTGAAAGCACTTTCAAGGTTCATTCATCTGATTTACTCACATTGTCTACAAGATGGCAGCAAATGTGTAGCATTCAGAAACCGCCTGGTATTTAAGATTACCCAATTTTTCTGACCATAGAGAGCACCGGATTAAAAGGTGCACTGCCGATGAGCAAGTCTATTCAGGTCTTTTTTTGATATACTAAAGGCACATTAAAGAAGTCATATTATGATTTTTGTCTAAATTTAAAACACTTCCTTGCGGTCTACATAACATGTAATGGTGTTTTTTTGGTGAAAGTGTTGCATAGATTATGTTTTACAGACCATCTTCAGGTAGCTTTCTAAGCGTCTCTTCAGGATGCGCCGTTTTGTGGGCGGTCTTATCTATGTGGCTCACCTTCGACAGTGTTTTTTCCCCGTCATCTTGCGTGCAAGGATGGGAGTGGAAGACGTGTCAAAAGATGGAACTAACTGTTTTAAAGACATTCAGACTTTACTTAAATCAATAACGGAGTAGCATCTTCTCATCCGTGGCTTAATGATGCAACAACAACGCCGGAAATGTGTCCCGTAAAAAAACGTCCGAACAGACCTCTCTTATAACAAAAGTTCTATGGGTGAATTATGTAAACCCACTACAGTTTTTAGCGCTTTGATAGCTAGTCTAGTGACATATATAAGTAAGAACTTTACACTACTTTATATTAGAAATGGCAAGAGCGAAAGATTAATGTCCCATAAGAAGGTAGAGAAAAAGAAGAAGCTTATAACTACGGTGTCATCACGGACTACAATTGCGGACTTGTGCACTTTTTCAGGACTTACGCAGATCCAAAATACAGATCAACAGGTACAAGAAGGTGAGGAAAGTTGATTTTGCATAATATTGCGAAACAAAACGGCAGGTAGTATGTCTGCTGATAGGGGCAATTTTGCGGTCCTTATACAAACATCATAATACTTGTATGTTTATTGTGCCAACAATCCATCAAGCGGTGCAGCTTCATAGCTCACCGAAGTCATACTAAAAACATTTTTGACAGATTTTTGAGCATCGTGTGTAATGTTCTATATTCTCAATGGAGCATTTCAAGTTTTGGTGTTGTTTATCGCCATCATATTGCAGTCTATACGTAACTCTTATGTATGACTGCCATCTACTGGTCACACCTATTATACCATGTACCAAATAAAATTTCTTCAAGGTCAGTAAGCACAACCAGAATTATGCCGTGCATTAGGCGCACCAGGTTCTAAGGCGCACTGTCGATTTCTGAGAAAATCAAAGGATTTTAAGTGCGCCTTGTAGTCCGAAAAATAAGGTAATTTGAAAGCACTCCAAGGTACGACGTCTCGTGGACCAAATTCAAGACGTTGGCGGGTCATATGCCCGCGGGCCGCAGTCTACACATTCCTGATCTTCCTCAACAATATGATTTGCCTGAGTGGCTGGACACGACAGATAAAATATATATATATATATATATATATATATATATATATATACACACATATATATGTGTGTGTTTATGTATATATATACATATACATATATATGTATATATATATACACACACATATATATACACAAATATATATACACGCATATATACACACACATATATATATATATACATGCACACACACACATATCTATACACATATATATATACATATATATATACACATATATACATATATTCACATATACATATATATATACACATATATACATATATTCACATATATATATATATATATATATATATATATATATATATATATATATATATATATATATATATATATATATATCCCTCCGGGTACTCCGGCTTCCTCCCACTTCCAAAGACATGCACCTGGGGATAGGTTGATTGGCAACACTAAATTGGCCCTAGTGTGTGAATGTGAGTGTGAATGTTGTCTGTCTATCTGTGTTGGCCCTGCGATGAGGTGGCGACTTGTCCAGGGTGTACCCCGCCTTCCGCCCGATTGAAGCTGAGATAGGCGCCAGCGCCCCCCGCGACCCCGTAAGGGAGAAAGCGGTAGAAAATGGATGGATGGATATATATATATATATATATAGTGAAGAAAATAAGTATTTGAACAGCCTGCTATTTTGCAAGTTCTCTCACTTAGAAATCATGGAGTGGTCTGAAATTTTCATGGTAGGTGCATGTCCACTGTATGAGAGATAACCTAAAAAGAAAAATCCAGAAATCACAATCTATGATTTTTTAACAATCTATTTGTGTGATGAAGCTGAAAATAAGTATTTGAACACCAACATTAATATTTGGTAGAGTAGCCTTTGTTTGCAATTACAGAGGTCAAATGTTTCCTGTAGTTCTTCACCAGGTTTGCACAGACTGCAGGAGGGATTTTGGCCCACTCCTCCACACAGATTTTCTCTCGATCAGTCAGGTTTCTGGGCTGTCGCTGAGTAACACAGACTTTCAGCTCCCTCCAAAGATTTTCAATTGGATTTAGGTGGGGAGACTTGCTAGGCCACTCCAGAACCTTGATATGGTTCTTACAAAGACTCTTCTTGGTTTTCCTGGCTGTGTGCTTTGGGTCATTGTCATGTTGGAGGATCCAGCCACGACTCATCTTCAATGATCTGACTGAGGGAAGGAGGTTTTTGGCCAAAATCTCACAATACATGACTGTAGTCATCCATACAGTACAGTCGTCCTGTCCCATGAGCAGAAAAACACCCCCAAAGCATGATGCTACCACCCCCATGCTTCACAGTAGAGATGGTGTTCTTGGGATGGTACGCATCATTCTTCTTCCTCCAAACACATATAGTGGAATTATGACCAAAAAGGTCAATTTTTGTCTCATGTGTTCACAAAACTTCCTCCCATGACTCCTCTGGATCATCCAAATGGTCCTTGGCAAACTTAAGACTGGCCTTAACATGTGCTGGTTTAAGCAGGGGAACCTTCCGTGCCATGCATGATTTCAAACCATGACGTCTTAGTGTATTACCAACAGTGACCATTGAAACAGTGGTTCCAGCTCTTTTCAGGTCATTGACCAAGTCCTGCCGTGTAGTCCTGGGTTGATTCCTCACCTTTCTTAGCATCATTTTGACCCCACCAGGTGATATCTTGTATGGGGCTCCACTCTGATTGAGATTGACTTTCATGTTTAGCTTCTTCCATTTTCTGATGATTGCTCCTACAGTGGACCTTTTTTTCACCAAGCTGCTTGGCAATTTCTCCGTAGCCCTTTCCATCCTTGTGGAGTTATACAATTTTGTCTCTGGTGTCTTTGGACAGCTCTTTGCTCTTAGCCATGCTGAATGTTTGGGTCTTACTGATTATATGAGGTGGACAGGTGTCTTTATGCAGCTAACGACCTCACACAGGTGCATCTGATTCAGGATAATACAGTGGAGTGGAGGAGGACTTTTAAAGGCGGACTAACAGGTCTTTGAGGGTCAGAATTGTAGCTGATAGACAGGTGTTCAAATACTTGGGGCGGTATAGCTTGGTTGGTAGAGCGGTCTTGCCAGCAACGTGAGGGTTGCAGGTTCGATCCCCGCTTCCGTCATCTTAGTCACTGCCGTTGTGTCCTTGGGCAAGACACTTTACCCATCTGCTCCCAGTGCCACCCACGCTGGTTTAAATGTAAAAATTAGATATTGGATTTCACTATATGAAACGCTTTGAGTCACTAGAGAAAAAGCGCTATACAAATATAATTCACTTCACTTCACATATTTTCAGCTGTATCACACGAATAAATTGTTAAAAAATCATAGATTGTGATTTCTATATTTTTCTTTTTAGGTTATCTCTAATACAGTGGACATGCACCTACCGTGAAAATTTCAGACCCCTCCATGATTTCTAAGTGGGAAAACTTGCAAAATAGCAGGGTGTTCAAATACCTCTTTTCTTGAGTGTATATACATACACATATATGTACATACAGTGTACACATACTGCATATATATGCATACATACATATATGTATGTATACATATATATGTATACATACATACATACATATATATATATATATATATATATATATATATATATACATATTAAAAAATGTTTTTCATTTATTAAATTTCTCTCTCTCTTTTTTTTAATCATGACAAGTAAGAATCGTGATTCATTCAAAAAACTTGTGTTTTTACACTCCTTACACACTTACATTAATGAGCCTCTGAATCTAAAATTCCCTGGCAAACTCAAACATCTCAGAATGTAGAATTTTGCGCGACACTAACCTGAAGCTGATAAAATCTATGAAGATGAGAGGGGGCATGAAGAAGGCGATCACCAGCTTCCACGCCTCGGTAGTTCTGTCCATGCTGCCCCACCAGATCTGGGACAGCAACGACTAGAGAGAAATAAATCAGCATTAACACAAAAACACACACTGTTACTCTGCACCAGTGGTTCTCAAATGGGGGTACTTGAAGGTATGCCAAGGGGTACATGAGATTTTTTTAAAATATTCTAAAAATAGCAACAATTCAAAAATCCTTTATAAATATATTTATTGAATAAAACTTCAACAAAATATGAATGTAAGTTCATAAACTATGAAAAAAAAATACAACAATGCAATATTCAGTGTTGACAGCTAGATTTTTTTGTGGACATGTTCTATAAATATTGATGTTAAAGATTTATTTTTCTGTGAAGAAAAGTTTAGAATGAAGTTGATGAATCCAAATGGATCTCTATTACAATCCCCAAAGAGGGCACTTTAAGTTGATGATTACTTCTATGTGTAGAAATCTTTACTTATAATTGAATCACTTGTTTATTTTTCAACAAGTTTTTAGTTATTTTTATATCTTTTTTTCCAAATAGTTCAAGAAAGACCACTACAAATGAGCAATATTTTGCACTGTTATACAAATTAATAAATCAGAAACTGATGACATAGTGCTGTACTTTACTTCTTTATCTATTTTTGTCAACCAAAAATGCCTTGCTCTGATTAGGGGGTACTTGAATTAAAAAAATGTTCACAGGGGGTACATCACTGAAAAAAGTTTAAGAACCACTGCTCTGAACAATAAGCCTGTTCAGTCTCATCTAAAACGGAACTACTGGACAGTAAAACACATTTAAGTCGGCCCTGTTTTTGTCGATAACTCGTCCAAGTCGACGTAATGAAATCCTGGTCAATCGTGTTCTTCTTATAACTAAAAAAAACACACGCTTAAGTCGAGATCGACATCCATGGTCAACTGCTTTTTTAACATAAAATTTCAGAGCCAAATGGATAATTTCTGTGAAAAATAGGTCAGTTAATAAAGACATTTATTCTAATTTTTGCTAAGCAGCGTGAAAAAATAACAGAAACATGACTAATGTTACATAGCATTAAAAGAGTGACTTCCTAAATAAACTTCAAAATAAAAGAATGACAGTATTTACCGGGATTTAACCACAGCAAAAAAAAAAAGATTTCTATTTTTACATTGTCAGTTTAAAAGCAGTGGTCCTCAACACCTGGTCCGCGGATTCACACAGAGCTGCAAATAAATATGTTTGAAATGACATTCATTTAAATTTTGTCTTCCAGGTATCTTATTTAGGAAGAATGGCCCCTATGTCACACTGTACTATATTAAGCCTTCTCTATTATTGCACACAGTTACGGTAAGCTAGCAAAAAGAGTTGCAGGGAAACAAGGACAAGGGTCTTAAGATGAATTTCTTTTGGTGTAATAATACTGTAGTAATTGTGTGAAAAGCGTAAACTGTACAAGCACAGCTTGAGCATTGGGCTTGTTTCCCTGGCGCTCTTAGATCTCCCCTTTTACAAGGCAAAATCCTCCCAGGTTCCTCCAAATTTGTCTCTTTCCTGACTCCTCTTCTCCCCATCAAAACTAAAGATACTATGGGCCTAATTCACTAAAGGTTTGCGTGTACTAAAACAAGGTTAAACTTGATAGCACATGCAAAGCTAATTTAGTAAACGTGTGCAAAGTAGATTGCGTCTTTTAAGTGAGTAGAATAAGGTATGCAATCAATTTTGGGTCTCTGTCTTGATTAATATAGAAACTATATGTTGATCGTCAAGGACAGCACGGTGACACAGGGGTTAGTGCATGTGCCTCACAATACGAAGGTCCTGAGTAGTCCTGAGTTCAATCCCGGGCTCTGGATTTTTCTGTGTGGAGTTTACATGTTCTCCCCGTGACTACGTGCGTTCCCTCCTGGTACTCCGCCTTCCTACCACCGCCAAAGACATGCACCTGGGGATAGTTGATTGGCAACACTAAATTGGCCCTAGTGTGTGTATGTGAGTGGGACTGTTGTCTGTCTATCTGTGTTGGCCATGTGATGAGATGGTGACTTGTCTAGGTTGTACACCGCCTTCTGCCCGAATGCGGCTGAGATAGGCTCCAGCACTCCCCGCGATCCCAAAAGGGTATGCGGTAGTAAATGGATGGATGGATGGATGGATGGATGTTGATCATCAAAACGCACACAATAATGGGAGGATAAAATAAAATAAGACAAATGAATAATTTAGCACACGCAATGTGAATTGTCAACACTCATCACCGTTTTGCGAGCACTATTTTGCGTTTTATTTCGCACGTGTGAGAGGGATGTGCAAACTGACAGTTTCACACACAAGGATTAGTGGACAGCTAGGTTGAACCGTGTCCCGAAGCGGTCACGTGGTACAACTTGGCAACGAGGCTTCACATGTCATCGTTTTCGGCTCCTCCGGTAAATGAAGCAAGCCTCGATACGCACTTCATGGAAACGGCCCCTCCGTAACTCGACACACGCCTCAAAGACTTGGCACATTTGGTCTCATCACTAGAAGATGGAAGGATCAGTGTTTGCATATAAACTTTCCATAAAGACCACAATAAATATGACTAACATCTACTGTATGCATCGATTGCCATGCTGGAACTCCATGTTTAGTGCGTCATCTGTCCACTTTGACAACCACTTGCTCCGTTCTTCCCTACAGAAGCAATGCGATGAGAACCAACACCTTTGTCATCTTGAGTACGTCTGACTATGCTGACCTTCGTCCATATAGTGGACTGGTAAAGTCCTTTCCATAACATAGTCTGCCTACTCATTGTGTCCCATGTTCATGTGGCTATACTCTCAATTGAACAGTATTTTACATTTCAGCTACTTAAAATGGTGAATAAATTAGGCTGACCATATTCTGAAATCCCGAAAAGAGGACACATATATGCGTGCCAAGGCAGGAAGCACGCCAAGGCCGGGACTAGGTGAAAATTTGCCAATGATACTTGAACTTGCTTCATAAATAATATATTTATTTAAATAAAGGATTTTTTCTCCTCTGTTGACAGCAGTGTTGGCGCTAGGAATTTTCAAAATGGGGTCGCATGGACACCATCAAGTCATTAAAATGGGGTCCCACAGTAAATTTTTGGGGTCCCACTATTTCTAAACGTTTTGAAAACAAATGATAAACATATGCATTATCCTGTTATATCTCACATTATATATTGTGTTTTGGAAAAAGGTTGTCATAAACAGTACCTAATGTATTAAAATAAGTAATATTAAAAAAAAGACAAATTTGTATACATATGTAAATGTATTCAGTTATAAACATTCATTCACTTTCTTCTTTCCTTTATGGATCTAAACTTAACCGCTCCTAGTAGTTTTTTCAATGTTTTTATTTAATAAGGTGTAGGTGTATTTATTTCAGTATAAAAATGTAAAAAGTGTTTTTCTTCGGTCATGAAATGATAACGGTGTGCCAGGGCATACATACATTTTATATTTAACGCTTAAATCTCTGGAGTCTACATCAATTTCAGATCCATTCCTCATTTAAAAATGTTTGTTTTGTTTGTTTGTTTGTTTGTTTTCCGCCCTTTTTTGGCAGACACAACTATGTTTTTTATGGCAAACACAAAATATGCAAAATCTTCCACCAAAAATATTTTTCAAAGTGGAATATCTGATGTGACGTAATCGGGGTTGAGGGGGGGTTAGGGGAGGGTGTATATTGTAGCATCCCGGAAGAGTCAGTTTTGCAAGGGGTTCTGGGTATTTGTTCTGTTGTGTTTATGTTGTGTTACGGTGCGGATGTTCCTCCGAAATGTGTTTGTCATTCTTTTTTGGTGTCGGTTCACAGTGTGGCGCATATATGTAATAGTGTTAAAGTTGTTTATACGGCCACCCTCACTGTGACCTGTATGGCTGTTGACTAAGTATGCCTTGATTGACAATCTTATCACTACCTCACTCTCTTGCTGTCTGCCCCTCCCTCACGAATGTTGTTGCGTGCATACACCTTCACAATTTGTTTGTTTTTAACGCCTCTTAATCCTGTACATACATTGAAAATACACGCAACCTTGACACAAAACGCAATCCCGCCCGGACACCCCGGACAGTCCCATAAAAGAGGACATGTCCGGTGAAAAGAGGACGTATGGTCAGTCTAGAATAAATCACAATAGTGGGGTACCTGAACGCCGTCATGGCTGAAGAACAGGCGAGCATCAGCCGCAGTTGCCATCTGCAGACACGTCGCTCCAACCCACACTGGAGACTTTCTTATCAGGAGGGTGAAGGAGCGCCTCTCGCTGCTCTGGTAACATTCTCCAAATACATCTGAACAGCACAGACACTTGATTGTCAGGTAGAAAAGACGGAGGTAGAATGCTAAGCTAATTGCTGCTCAGATACAGAAGATCTAGATATTGTACGGGGTTGCGTCCGCGTCACTAGATAAACAAAAAAAGGCCTTGATTTACTAAAGTACTAAAACGCGTGCAAACATGATAGCACACGCAAAGCTGGTCTACGAAGTGTGTACAAAGTGGATTTTGTCTCTTAAAGTGTTTACAAAGTACAAAGAAGAACAACCATGATAAACATTCTGAATGTATTTCAGCCATCCTTTTTTTTATTCTCAAAATAATCTTACTTATCTCATGATATGAAATATGACTTACTTCACCAATTATTATTTATTTATTCATTTTTATTGTGATTACTAATGGAGTATATTGTGAATAAATTAAAACAGGAAGTGAACAAAAGTTTAAGCAACTGTTATGTAAAAGAAAAGGGGTAGGATTAAATAAGCTCTGCTTCTTTCTATTCCTTTTCAAACATGTTGAAAAGAGAAACTGGAAATTGTGATGTATCATGATGTATGCTTGCATATTTGAAATAAACTCAAACTCAAAGGGGAAATGCACTTTTTTGGAATTTTGCCTATTGTTCACAATCATTATGAGACAAGAACACATTAAATTTATTTTACAATTGTTAAGGTGATATAAAACACTGGAAAGATGCGGCTAATGGGAGCCACCGTTGTAGTCTTCAAAGCCCTCTAAAGCAACTTCAAAACCCTCCATCAACGTTTCATATACACACACACACATATATATATATATATATATATATATATATATATATATATAATGTAGTAACAGACACCTTCAGAACAATATGTCATATGTACAATATTTACAGTTTTTTGATGATTTCCCCGGACTGATTTCTTCCGCACATTGATTTTTTTTTGCATAGCAACACAATTTCTGACTTCTGCCCACAAGTGTGCTCCTACTTCCGGAATCAAACACAAGTCTGTTTTCTAATCATTGCAGACTTGGTAACAGACAACTAAGACGACTATGAACTTTCTTTTTTTTTAAGCTGAATATACTGCTATAGAAGCGTGCAGGAAGGAAGTGTGAGACATTAGAGCAGACGGAAGCCGAGAGAGGGTGATGAAAGCAATTTTCACGCTATAAATATGCAACTTGGAGCCAAGCTATTTCAACATAAATGGAGTGCTTACCCAAATAAACCGGAGTAAAATGTCCCTGTCCAGCTGGACCAGAAAGACAACTGTCCATTGACTGAGTAACTTTAATATCGATAATGATACACACAGCACATTATGCGTGTTAGTACAACTACAGTTCATATGCTGTCTGGCTCGCTAGCTGTGTAAAAAAAAAAACATGAAATGTGGGCCAATATTTTACAGATACTGTAATATGCTTGTTCATGTTTTTTCAGTCAGTACAAATTAGTGTCGTATAAAAAGTGATGTGCATTATAAACCCAAACGTATTTTTGATTGATTGATCGATTGATTGAAAATTGTATTAGTAGATTGCACAGTACAGTGCATATTCCGTACAATTGACCACTAAATGGTAACGCCCGAATAAGTTTTTCAACTTGTTTAAGTCGGGGTCCACGTTAATCAATTCATTGTATTCATGGCGTTTCATGCTGTCGCTTATCGCTTGCCGTAGTTAGCTTCTATGGCTAATACCATAGCACGCCGACATGTTACTATGCTACAAAAAGAGTTCCTCAGTATTAGCTCTTACAATAACAATGTTGCTACAGTTTGCTTCTTATGCAGGTTAAGAAACGTAAATAAAGCATTGTTGGCGGTTTTTGAATGCATTTTTAAAGTGATTTAGAGGTGGAATTGATTGCTTCCATTAACTGCATTGCTTGCTACTTAGAACGAGACATTTTTTAAGTTAGAAAGCGAACAAAAAAATGCCTTTGTCTCCTTGTTGCTCATAATGGTTGTGAACGATAGAAAAAATTCCCCAAAAAGTCCAGTTCCCATTTAAAGGGGTTGTTTGCCACAGAACCCCCTCATCTGGCCCCTCTCAATGAGGAGGAAGAGACTTGACAAAACAATCATTAGTTGCAGCCTTCATCCAGATAGGATTCTAGCAGCCTCTCCACGGTCTGCAACGAAACTCTGGGATCGCCCTTATCCCACTCACCGTGTGCAAGATCCTCAAACTTCTGTGCCAGCTCTTTCATGGCCGCTTTGCTCTCATTCTCACTCTCCAAATGAGAAAGTTCCCTCAGTAGCTTGCAACCACCGAGGGCACACATGACCGACTCGCCAGCCTGACCACCAAGGGAAACACAATCGATAATATGTCAGTCAAGCAAAAACCTGTGGAGAACAATCATTTTGAAAGTGTACAATAATTATGAACAGTCAATGAACGTTATAATAGTTTATAGGGGTGTAACGGTACGCAGTGCCGGCCCGAGCCTCCATGGGGCCCTAAGCAAAATTTGATTTTGGAGCCCTCTATTTCTGCCAATAATATTGATTGATGATCATTCACACACCTACCATAAACTCATTGCGGCTCTGGCAGTGTTGTTTACATTATCCTATTGTCAGCCTGGCATGTGCCACATATGGTTCCTAATATTAAAATGTAGAAAACATTAAGCTACAAGAGTGGCCTGGGGTTGAACAGTCCAAGTGATAAAGCTTTGTATTTACAGTAAAAGTGTCATCTTGTCTCATCAGTCTTGTACATATTAGTCTTTAATTACTAGTTTATATTTTTAGTTAATTGTTCATATTTAATGTTTACTTTGTACAAAAAGAGTGCAGTCTACTGAAGTTAAATTCCATGTGTGTTAAACATAACTGCACAATAAAGCTGATTCTGATTCACTTTATTATTTTTGGTAACAAAAACCTGAAACAGCAATGTGCAAAAATAATTCGTAGTGCAAGAAAAACAATAAAGTGCAACAATAAAATCACTTACATATATATAAAAGGGAACAAATTCAATTGTACAAAAATCAACATAATTAAATTAAATATCAAGCAAATACTTAAATAATATTAATGAACAGAATTACCAGATCAGCAGCAGCACTCTGTTGACAGAAAATTGTGTTTTTGTACAATAATATATCTTTGATCATTTAGAAATAAATCATCAGTCAGACTCGTACATGCAAAAAATAAGAATTTTTTGTTAATTGCTTTTGGGGGCTCCCTGGCGGCCGCGGGGCTCTAAGCAAGCGCTTAGTTCGCTTATGCCTTGGGCCGGCTCTGACGGTACGTGTATTTGTATTGCACCGTTTCAGTACGGGGGTTTCGGTTCGGTTTGAAGGCGTACCGAACGAGTTCCACACGGAAATAATAAGTAGCGCACCGCACGTTGTGTAAACAATGCACACCGAGGCACCATGAATTGATTAACGTGGACCCCGACCTAAACAAGTTGAAAAACTTATTCGGGTGTTACCATTTAGTGTTCAATTGTACGGAATATGTACTGTACTGTGCAATCTACTAACAAAAGTTTCAATCAATCAAAAAAAAACAATACACGGCATGCTAGCAGCGACCGAGCTACGATAGACTGACCATACCTCCTCTTTTTACCGGATATGTCCTCTTTAGCGGGGCTGTCTGGGTGGAATTTCCTAAATGCCTCAAATGTCATTTTAAGTTAGGATTGTGTGTATTTTAAATGTACGTTCAGGGTTAAGAAGGGGTTAAAAACAAAACAAATTGTGCACAGCAACATTCGTGAGGGAGGGGCAGAGACAGAGAGAGCAAGAGAGTTATGATAAACGCGAATGTGTCGCCAGGTTCTGCTTTTTACCCATAGATTTATCAGATTTAAATTTTTATTATCTATAGCAGAGGTGTCAAAAGTGTGCCCCGGAGGCCATTTGCGGCCCACAGCTAATGTTTTAAAGGCCCACGGCACATTCTAAAAATACTATTAAAATAAACAAAAACATAAACAAAAGTGAAATAAAAAAGCTTAAGGACTTAATGTAATTTAGAAAAAGTTGCAACATTGACTAATAAAACAAAGCTGTTTTTAATTTATTTCAAACTGTCATTGCTCAAGACATAATATCGAATCAAAATCAATGTTATTATGAATTATTGACCAATGCAAGTTTCCCATTACTTCACATCAACTATTCCACTAAGAAAAATATTTTTGGTGGAAGATTTTGCAAATTTGGTAAATAAATAACCAAAAAATTAATATTTTGTTGTTTTCTTACTGTACCGAAAATGAACCGAACCGTGACCTCTGAACCGAGGTACGTACCGAATCAAAATGTTTGTGTACCGTTACACCCCTAATAGTTTACCATAAAAGAGCGAGACCAAATAAAAAATAAAAAAAACACACACAAAAAAAAACAGGAAGTTTCAGCATGCTGTGATGATTTAATCCAAATACACAAGGCAAAACTTACGAGAATCTTGATGCTAACTTAACATAGTGTAGCATGGAAACTAATAAGCATAAACTTAGGGCTTAGCATGAAGCAAAACATAAGCGATGGCGTAAGGCGAACAAGAAATCTGTAAAGACTGTCCGGGCAAGATGGGTATAAATAAGGGACATCATTGCGATTGGATGTGTTTAAATCAGCGATCCATGTTTACCTCTGGTTTCTAGGGGCGGTGATTTGGACACACCGGCCTCTGTTAGTTGATCGGGACACGCACTTCTGCCCAATCGCAATCATGCTCCTAAGAGAAATAAACCTACGCTTAGGAGAGGAACCTAAACAGGATATAACCTGCAGGGACAGGTCATAACAGGAAGAGACTTCACCCGTCGTTAACAACAAAGATGGCCTCATGACGGAAAGAGTGGCCACTAAAAAACAGTTTTGCCACCAGGAAGGTGAACGACCTATTGTGATGTAGGACCAGAACCAGGGTGCTATGTGGTTGTTTAGGGCCACAACCACTAGAAGGGGCCACATCATTATGACGACCATTAACGTGGTCATCGTGCTCTGCAGAGGTTTACTCATTACTACTTTGACGAACGGAACTGCCTCATGTTTCTGCTGAACATGTATTCAGCGTTGAGTCAACCTTTGTAATAGTTGTAGTTCAGTTTAGCAGCATCAAAGCTGTGTCCATTCTAAGGCCGTCAATGTAATTGCTAATTTAGCATCGACTCGAACACCATCATGGCAACCGTGTTTCTGAAACGACCGTACTATTTACGTTTGTATTGTAAGGTGAGAGATTATCATCACAACCTCAACATCTCTCTTATTGTAAATAAGAAAATGTTCTTTATTAATCGACTAACTCTGAATAAATAAACCTTTAATACATATATAAATAAATATAAACTTGGAAGTAAATGTTCATAAAGTTAAAGATACATGTGAGGGCCACAATTGTGCCATTTGTATATGGATATATACAGTATGTCATATATGGAGGTTAATTTGTATCTTTATTACAAAGGTTTTTTTGACATCCAATTTAGATGATTGAATTTTTTAAATCAAATTATGCGGACAAATTCCTTAAAAAAAAGGCTGTTTAGGGTTAGGTTTGTTCAGTGTTTAAAAAAATCAGTGTATAAATATTCAGTGTACAAATATTCAGTGCTGAAATAATCGCTGCTTCGAAACGCAAGAACCACTTCCTCCAAATTAGGACTAAAGCAGTCGATCCTGTCTCAAAACCAGCCAATGAGGTGTCAAATTTGCAGTCACGTGACACGGGTCATAAAAAAAGGCAGGTAATGCAGCATGACATGCTACAGGCTATATACTGTAATCTACTGTATGTGCTTGGGTCCCTTTTTAGGAACACTTCAAACAGAGGAGGTTGCCATGCATTAGTGAAAAAATCCCAAGATTTTATGAAAACGGATAAAAGCTGATCATCACACAATAATGACTGATATGGACCGTGTCAAAAACAATTCAATATTTGATCTTTACTGAATGAGACACCCAGAATGTACATGAAAATACAGGTAGTGGGATTTACAATATTAACTATGCACAATAAAACACTGAATATTTAGAATATATGAACGCTGTTCCTTTACTACGGACCACCTCTTCAATCGATATATTTTATAATCGAGCAAGAATAACAAAAATGCAACAAACACGGCAAAACATAAATGCAAAGGGTAAAAAACAACCACATGTTCAATATAATATCACTGTTCTGCAGAACTTTGTTGTAGAAATCTGCCTTCGTCTGACACTTCCTCTCAAGCAGCAGGGCTTCCTATGGTTACCGTAGTAACCCGTATGTCACTCAAAAGTGCAGATTCTAACCAGTGGAATCATTTATGGAGTTTGAAAATATGCAGCAGGCCACATTTGTTATGTTTATTATGTTGCTTTATGCCCAGGTAACTGCCTTTTTATGCTGTCACCTAACTTCAAACTTGACACCTCATTGGCTGGTTCTGAGACATGATCTTTTAATTTACCGGAAGTGGGTCTCTCATTTCGAAGTTTTTTAGCACTGAATTTTGCTACACTTAAATTTAAAACACTAAAATTTTATTAGCTGAATTTTAAGACACTGAATTTTTAGACACCGCCTTGTTAAACAGTAATTTTGTATATACTGCACATTTTAAGACTTAATTTTTTATACAATACATTTTTAAAGACTGAATTTTTAGACAAAAATTTTTTATATACTGAATATTTTAAGATTTAATTTTTTTACAAAAAAATGTATATACTTAATTTCTTAACGCTGAATTTTTATACACTGAATTTTGAAAAGTGATGTAAAAAAATTCAGTTCGCAAAATTCAAACGCAAAAAATTCAGTTACATAAATTCAGTGTAAAAAAATATATTTCGTAATAAAGACACAAAATTAACCTTCATAGTTATATACACTTTTCTGTTCCTGCTTTGTTTACGCAAGGAACAAATATAAGTTTTAAATTAGACAATAGATGCATGCATATGAGCGCTGATTGGCCAAAACGTGCGGTAAAGTTGCAGTCATTGGGCAAACATGTGAGACCGCGCATAATTAACAGGGATTGATTCATTTGATTCCTAAAAGGACTGACGTTCAGTCTCTCACAGTTTCAATAAACCGACCATTAATAGGTCTATTTTTTTTCAGGTGTCTCACCATTTCCCAGAAATAAACAGCCATCTCACTGCGGTTCTGCAAGATAGCCCAGATGTAGAGCGCTGCCCATGGCGAGTGGCAACGTTGGTCCCGGTACGCACAATTGCCCCCATGCAGCATCTTGTTGACTTGCTGAGAGATCAACAGCAGAGATGTTAGTGTCTTCATGTTTGTATGGAAGTTTAAGTATTGAGCGAAAGTTTTAGTGAGAACAGTGATGGCTACAGACTCTGAGGGCCTTTGAAGAGCCGATCTTGAAGTCCAGACCAAGGGGCTCATAGTAGAAAGGCTGACAGACATCTCCCAGCAGGTCCCACAGAACACGTGATACCTGTATCAACAAAAAAACTCAATAAGAAACTAGAAGTTTATTTGATACTTGTCTTCAATTCAGTGGTGTAAATGTGAATTATTTCATGCAGTGGAAACCGTTTATGTTGACGCCCCGTTGACATACGTGAGAGGTTACCAAAATTAGTCATTGTTTGTGAAACTGTGGGCACATTGTGCAGTCCATCACTGCTTGATTACAATGACAATAAAGCTTTTGAACCTAAAAAAACAAACTTAAACGGGTGAATTTTCTTAGCTGCTAGGTTAATGGTGCCAAGGTTTAATTTTGAAGATAACTTTGTACAGAACATGAAGTGACTGTGTGCACATTTGTATGCCATGATGATTACGTATACAATATATAGTATATATTAGTCATTGATGCTATAGGGATATAGAGAATACAATACCATCGTCATATCGTGACAATGCATGTTGATGACACGTGTGTGCCGCAAATTTGACAGCAACAAACAACGCAAGGTCGAGTCCTCGTTAGCGGCTATTGTAACTCCACAGTACAGCTCCTAAGTCACTAACCCTTGTCTTTACAACGACAAAAAAACATTTTTTCTTACAAGTATCATCACTGGAGGACAAGGGATCGCTAAACCTGCACACTGTATGTATTTATTTTAGTTTAAGGTTTTTTTTCCCCCACCCCTATAAGGTTATTCATTTTCTCCATTAATTGATTAACGTGGAAGCCGACTTAAACAAGTTGAAAAACTTATTCGGGTGTTACCATTTAGTGGTCAATTGTACGGAATATGTACTGTACTGTGCAATCTACTAATAAAACTCTCAATCACGCAATCAATTCTCTGCCTACAGTAATGTTATAATAATCATGTATATATATTATCACACAACTTTAGTATGCTTAAAGTCCGTTGCTATAGTTATTAGCTGTTGTGCTCAAGCTGCATTTTTTCTATCTGTGCAAGGACAAAACGTCTTGTCTGAGAGGTGGCCTCAGCACAGATGTTATCTTTGTTTTAGCCCGCTTACAGCCAAGGACTTCAAGGACCTCAACAAAGATAAGTTGACAGCACAAAGACGAAGCAGAAACAAGGAAATCACAAAGCCCAGCACATTCCATCACATATTGTGCGTACTGGACCTGCTTTGCATAATACAAAGTATACGTGACAACTCCTTTTAGAGGTGGCCTCAGTGATGTTGACTATGGAACTCCTGAATAAGTAGAGGGTTGTGGGAGCTGAACCTTAGAGCGTAGGGCGAGACTGTGACTAAGTACGCAGTTCCATGCGTTCTCCTCATGAGCTAAATTGTCTCTGCATGGTTCCTTGCTTATTGTCTGTTTAATAAATGTCATCAGTAAAAAGTCACAAGTAAAATGACAAGTAAAAACAACTAAAAACTAAGGTTTGGGGCATTGTTTTTTCTAAAGGCAAGGAGACGCATCATTGTGGGTTTCCTGCACATTGTCTTCATCACGAAAAGAAAATTGTAATCCGCAGGAGAGAATCTCTATGCCGTTTTCAAATATGTTTATTTTTATTTTAGAGTTGTCAGTTTGAAGCATCCCTCTGTCTCTGACTGCCTCATCGTCATGTGTCCTGAGTGTGTGTTTGTTATGATTTTGCTTACTAGTTTTGTTGACCTGCTTTATTTTTCTGAGGGAATTCTCCTGAAGAAATTAATAAAGTACTGTCTATCTATCCATCTATCTATCTATCTATCTATCTATAACCAATCATTATGGATGTTCACTGTATGTATGGATGTTATCATTCATCCAGGTCTTTGTATTTTCTCTGAATTTTTTTGCCTATATTTGCAGTTCATTGTCTCTCTTTGTAGCTTGCAGTTTTATGTAAGATACTTCGCTGCATGGGTGTAAAAGTAACTACAAGAAAAGCTACTCCTTTAAAAAGTAGTGAAGCTACTTCTCTAAAAATTAGTAGATCTACTCGTTCAAAAAGTAGTTGAGCTACTTTTTCAAAAAGTAGTGAAGTTACCGCCAAGCTACTGGGAAATGTAGTTAAGCTACGTTGCAACGCTGCATGCATAAAATCAAAATCATCACCCTGTATATCGTTATCGCAATAGACTGCAATATATATCTCGATATACATTTTAGGCCATATTGCCCAACCCTAACTACAAAACATGTTGACATAAACTGACTGATTTTTCACAGCAATTACTCTCTTGGGTCTCAAATATAATGTCAACAAAGGCCATCTACTGAATGTCGGTATCAACTTAAGAGGGCATAATGCAGGATTTGATGACTTGGTCCCGCATAGACAGGTTTTCGATATAAGACGGACCAAATTAAACATGTATAGTGTCATATTTTGCAGGAGGCATATTGTCATGAACACACCTCAAACAAGCTGAGGTCATTCCCTGAAGCAGGTCCGGATGTTGCACTCTGTGTGCTCAAGCGCGGTGCCCCTATGACTCCGTTCAGACTGGGTCGAGATCCATCCAGACTCAGACGGTCACTCAGGCGCCTCTGCAGTAGAACGTAGGCCACGCAGCTGTCCGAGAGCGAGCGATACAAACTCTCCAAGCGCTGGTATGTCAGGTAGTCCAAAATATTCAGACCGTTTTCACAGAAGAGCCGCACAAACTGAGGCTTGTCGTTGACGAGAGCATCTGTCATTGAACCTTCCAGGTCATCGTACTGAAAATACAATCACCCTGTCAATATTGGTAAAGCACACATATCCCGTGTTTCACCAACTACACAAAAAAACATTTAAGTAGTGCTGTCACATGAATGTTGTCATACAGAAACCATCTACCCGTCCATCCATCCAATATCCGCCGCTTATCATAGTCCGGGTCGCTTTGGCAAGAGTCCAAGCAGAGATGCACAGACTTCTCTATCCCCAGCCACCCAGGTGGGTGGGACACAAAGGCATTCCCAGGACAGCTGTTAGACCGTCCCTCCAGCGTGCCCTAGGTCTTCCCCGAGGCCTCCTCCCGTTCGGACATGACCGAAACACCTCACCAGGGAGGCATCCAGGAAGCAGCCGTACGACATGCCCGAGCCATTCCACTCCTCTTGACGTGGAGGAACAGAAGCTCTACTCTGAGTCTCTCCCGGATGACCGAGCTTCTCACCCTATATCCGAGGGTGATCCCAGAGATCCTTCGGAGGAAACTAATTTCTACTGCTTGTATTTGCGAACTTGACATTTCTGTCATTACCCACAGCTTGTGACCATAGATAACGGTAGGAACGTAGACTGACCCATAAATCAAGAGCTTCCCCAGCAGGCACAAGACATTAAAACAACGTTGAGAATTTGTTGAATTAGGTCCTGACATTGAACAACTTAAACAGAACGTTGGAACAAGATGCTTTTTGACAACATTTAATCAATGTTGGGTTCTGACGTTGATTTCACCATTGAAATTTGGTCTTTTCCCAACCAACAATGTGGATCCAACGTTGAACATCAAAGTTGTTTCAATTAACAAATACAACTATTTTGCAACGTTGCTCCAAGTCATCTCAGGGCGTTGAATCGTTCGCAACTGAACTGCTCACTTCCTGATGTAGCATACTGGTCAATGAAGGTGATCAGAACTCCATTTGTTTACAACTGAACTGATTCCGACTATTTTGGACTTGTAGTAGTCGATCCACAGCGAAGTTACACTTCAACGACTGTCGTTGGCCTTGACAGTTATGACTGCTCGTTTGCATTGCAACGGTTGATTTTTTCCTCACTACGATTGGGCGAAACCATCCTTGCCCAGGTACACCATCCTGGTTTTTGGAGTATAAATATTTGGGGCTTTGGCACCAGCCGCTGGACAAGATATGACCAATCTAAGTCTATGAGCACAAACTAATGAAGCCCTGAGATGACCATGACCTGGATAAATGAGAACCTTCATAGGGTGGTTTCAAAGTCAGTTTTAAAGGACATGTATGTATAATCAATGTCTTGTGCCTGCTGGGTCGCCTTCTGGCTCAGTTTTCTCTTCCTCACAACAAACCGGTACAGTGACTGCATCACTGCTGACGCTATTTCGAGCCGTCTGTCAATCTGGTGTTCCGTTCTTCCCTCACTCGTGAACAAGACTTAAACTCTTCTACTTTAAAAAAATAATAATAAAATGCTTTACTTAATTTATTTATTCAAAACTTACTTACAGTTTTATCTAAGCCACACGTGGTTGTATTTTGAAGTGAAATATGTTAGCGAGCAGAACAGTCAGAGTCTGCACAGAGTTTGTATGCATTCACCTGATCACTGATTGTATGGCAACACACGCCACCTTTCAGGTTACTATCCGCATTTAAAGTAAATAATTGTGTTACTAATCTGCGTATACACATTAATCAATCAAATTTTACTTGTAAAGCCCTTGATCACAAGTGCCTCAAAGGGTTTCACAAGAAACCTTGAGAAGGGATCGCAGATATAGGGACATACCCCCCCTTGCAGGTTGACCGACTGCAATGAATCTCAAGTGGTTGTAGTTGTTGAATCGTTGAATTAATATTATCAGATTAATTGATAAATTAATAGATGTAGTGGAAATCTAGTCTATCGGGCAACCAGCTGATAGTCATTTTCTTTAAAGGCATGTACATTTACAGGCATATACATGATTAATGCGATCATTTTTTTGAAAAATCACATGACATTTCTACATTAAGGCAATCTAACTACTTATCTTGGTGCTAAAGTAAAGGAGACTTTGAGGGTTACTGTAGACCGGGGTGTCAAACTTCAATTGCACATGCAGTCTTAGTAGATCACACGCAACACGCCCACACATGCTATTATATAGATTGCACAAGGTATATAGATCTTAGGACACGTAAAACTCAGTGTTAACCAGGCCATGAATCACCAACAACTTCAACTAATCCACTGGACTTGACAGGATGGAGAAAGAGAAAATAAATCTATAAAAATATTACCAGATGTTAGGCTAAAAGTTGACATTTTTAATAATAATAATCCACTCTGACCTTCCACAGTATGTTCCCGGTGAAGAGTTCTGTCTTGGCGATGTCCACTCGGTTCCAGGCCACAGCCAGTTTCAACTCTTCAGTGTACTCACTGGCGTCGCTGGACAAACGTTTGCTAGCTTGACAGAAGACACACAAACAAACACACACTCTCATGGTAAGAGTGATAGCTAACATGTTCAAGTAGAGAATGAAACATATTAAGAAGCTTTGATAATTTCAGAGCTAACAGAATTCAAGACATTGGCAGACGTAAAGAACAGAGTTAAAGCTGAACTGCAGAAAAAAAGACACAGGTGGGAGAACGCAGGCAGATTCTGAGAGCTAGTAAGCTAGAAAAAAAGAAAACAAAGAAGGACGCAGGAGGGTAGATTAGTATATAAAGCAGCAGAACGCAACATGTTGAGAACCCTGACGACCAAACCTGGAGATTTAGTTCTTTTATCATAAACTACATGAGTGTTCTGAGTGTATAATCAATCTTGTATTACTTTTTTATACCATTATGTTATTATGTGTACCTGAGGGTTAATTATATTTTAATGGTATTTATTAGGGATTTTTGAATGAAACACAATTCTTATTTGTAACTATTTTAATCGAATAAATAAAAATAAAAATCTATGAATTTTTATATTATTTTGAACTGTCCTGTCCAGCCACTCAGGTAAATCATATTGTTGTTGTAGATGCCCATATCCGCTGTACAGATTTCCTTTGGAAAATAAAAATGAGGGACACTTATCTAGTTGCCTTGTTGACTTTATTAAAGGTTTGGATAAAATAAAAAATAAAATTAAAAAAAGTTATTCAAAAATCTATAAAAGCTGTTCGTCTATTTTGTTGTTAATCATAGAACTGGCACCCATTGTTCTTAAAAAAGAATACATTTTTAATCGAGAATCGTTCTGGATTGAGCAATTTTCATTCTGAATCATATCGCTACCCCAAATTATTGAATCGAATCAAATTGTGTGATGCCCAAAGATTCACACAAGTGTTTTGCATGTATAATTCAATCTGGTTTTACTTTTTTATACTATTACATTATTATTGTATGTACCGATACCTGAGTGTTTATAGTATTTTAATAGTATTTACCAGGATTGTGGGGAAAAATCGATTCGAATACGAATCGAATCTGTTGTGCGATTCAGAATCGATTCTGATTTTTTTTTAATCGATTTTTTTGTTTGTTTGTTTTTTTATCAATCCAACAAACCACTACACAGCAATACCATAACAATGCAATCCAATTCCAAAACCAACCCAAAAGTAAAGAAACAAAAATGAATATTATCAGCAACAGTATCAATATAAGTTATAATTTCAGCATAGTAGTGATTAAAAACCCCTTATTGACATTATCATTAGACATTTATAAAAAATTAAAAAAAAGGAACAATATTGGGTTGTACTTGTATAGCGCTTTTCTACCTTCAAGGTACTCAAAGCGCTTTGACACTACTTCCACATTTACCCAATAGTGTCACACTTACATCGCATCTAATAAGCTTGACAGCACACTTTGTCCAATGTTTTCACTTAAAAAAATAAGTCATATTTTTGGTTCGTTTAATCATTAAAACAAATGTACATTATTGCAATCGGTTGATAAAACATTGTCCTTTACAATTATAAAAGCTTTTTGAAAAAAAATCTACTACTCTGCTTGCATGTCAGCAGACTGGGGTAGATCCTGCCGAAATCCTGTGTATTGAATGAATACAGAATCGTTTTGAAACGGAAAAATATCGTTTTTGAACCGAGAAACGCGTTGAATCGGAAAAATCGATTTATTATCGAATCGATATTGAATCGAATCGTGGGACACCCAAAGATTCGCAGCCCTAGTATTTACTAGGCCTGTAAAAAAAATAAATTTTTGAATGAATAACGATTTTTATTTGTAACAACTCTTAATCGATTACAAAAATAAAAAAAATTGATGTATTTATTTTAATCTGTCCTATCCAGCCACTCAGGCAAATCATATTGTTGATGTAGAAGCCCAAATTTGTTGTACAGATTTACTTTAGAAAAGAAAAGTTTAAGATACTTCTCTTGTTGTCTTGTTGACTTGATTAAATGTTTGGGTAAAGTAAAATTGATTAAAAAAAAAGTTTTCTCTTAAGTTATACAAAAAACTACAAGAGCTTTTTGTCTATTTTTGTTGTTAATCATAGAACTGGCAACCATTATGGTTAAAAAAAAGGTATACATTTTGAATCGAGAATCGATTCTGAATCAAATCGCTACCTTAAAGAACTGAATCAAACCAAACTGTGTGATGTCCAAAGTTTGTGTGTATAAGTCAATCTGGTTTTACTTTTTTATGCCATTATATTGTTATTATATGTAACTGAATGTTTATCATATTTTATTAGTATTGATTAGGTGTGTAAACATTTTTATTTTTGAATGAATCATGATTTTTATTTGTAACAATTCTTAATCAATTGAAAAAAAATAAAAAAAATTGATGTTTTTATTTTAATCTGTCCTGTCCGGCCACTCAAGCAAATCATATTGTTGATGTAGATGCCCTTATCCGCGATACAGATTTACTTTAGAAAAAAAAAGTGTAAGATACTTCTCTTGTTGCATTGTTGACTGTATTAAATGTTTGGGTAAAATAAAATACATTTAAAAAAAAAAAAGTTTTCTTTTAAGTTATAGAAAAAAAAACTATAAGAGCTGTGTGTCTATTGTGTTGTTAATCATAGAACTGGCACCCATTGTTGTTAAAAAAGAGAATCGATTCTGATTCAAATCGCTACTCCAAAGAATTGAATCGAATTGAATTGTGTGATGCCCAAAGATTCACACAAATTTTCTGCATGTATAATTCAAGATAATTTTACTCTTTTTATACCATTATATTATTATTTATGTACACGAGTGTTTATTATATTTTAATAGTATTTATTAGGGGTGTAAAAAAGTATATTTTTGATTGAAACGTGATTCTTTTTTGTAACGATTCTTAATCGATTAAAAAAATATATTTATTTTAATTTGACCTGTCCAGCCACTCAGCCAAATCTTATTGTTGATGTAAATGCCCATAAATGCTGTTCAGATTTACTTAAGAAGAACAAAGTGTGGGATACGTCTCTTCCTTGTTGACTTTATTAAATGTTTGGGTAAAATTTAAAAAATCAAACAGTTTTTCTTTACATAATACACAAACATATTAGAGCTGTTTGTCGATTTTATGGAGGAATGTAGTTAGTCATAGAACTGGCCCCAATTGTTGTTTAAAAAAAGTATAGATTTTGAATCGATAATCGTTTTGAATCGAGAATCAATTCTGAATCAAATTGTTACCCTAAAGAATTTAATCGAATCGTGTTGTGTGATACCCAGAGATTCACAGCCCTACCATTTATTATTTGTATACGATACAGGCAAGGCTCGCTTGCATGCTTTCATCAGCTAATTCATTCATATTATGTCTTTATTACATGCGAATGTGCCATGTTTTTGATTGGAAATTTTTTTTTTTTGTCTTTCTTTCATAAATGTTCCTCACCTTACACGGGAGAGTTTTCTCATAAAAAGTGGGCATTAAAAGTTTCTTTGAAGCAAAACAAGACAATGAAGAGTCTAAAAATAAAAAGAATACAATTGGACCCGTTGGAAGTTGGTCACGTTTACGTCGATCAATTAATCAAGTTCCATTCCGCAATATATTTATCCCTAAAAAGCGCCTGTTTAAGTCGACATATATCGTCAACCACTTTCGTTGGAAAAATTTTACGAAAAGTATAGCTCTGTTTCGACATGTGTATTGTTAACGTCATTAAATCATCACTAATAGAACAAAAATGTGTTCATGAGCTGCATTACAGTATTGAACACACAAAACATACCTCGAACAAGGGCTTTGAGGAGTACATTATCAAATTCATCAAGTCCCTGCTCCGCGTGGAACACAGTGATGAGCTCTCTGTTAAAAAGAATAGTCAGAGCCTGGACACAAGGAAAAGAAAAAGTGTACATTTATTTTCCACGGCAGTCACCTATCACACATTTTTGTATTCAATTATTATACATGAATGCAACTATTCTGTTGACTTGTGGAGGATTGATGAGCCTTTTGTTTGCTTTTGTGCATCGTTGCACCGTGTTGGAACGTTTGTAAATGTAATGTGTGGCTTTATATTAATATTTGCCCGTACTTATTTGACCTATAGAGGATTTGATGGCACATTTTTGTTACAAAAAATAAAATAAAATAATATAAATAAAAAAACAGAGGCTGTTTCGCAGGTTTCTTTGCTCTTTAAAAAATTAAAAATTAAAAATTCCCTTGAAGAGCAGAGAAACCTGCGGAATAGGCTTGTAAGGATGAAATAGTCTCTGTGTTTTGTCATTCAATGCATTTTCTTTATTTTCATGACTATTTACATTGTAGATTGTCACTGAAGGCATCAAAACTATGAATCAACACATCTGGAGTTAGGTACTTAACAAAAAAATGTGAAATAACTGAAAACATATATATACTATTATTATTATTATATTCAAGTTTCTTCAAAATAGCCACCCTTTGCCCTGATTACTTTTTTGCACACTCTTGGGATTCCCTCAATGAGCTTCAAGAGGTAGTCACCTGAAATTCTTTTCACTTCACAGGTGTGCTTTAAGCTCATCGAGAGAATGCCAAGAGTGTACATTAATCATATATATATATATATATATATATATATATATACACATATACACACGTTATATTAGTGGGGGGTTGTATTTCTGTTAACTGTGTGTCAACAAAGACTTCAATAAACAAATGTTTACAACAAAAAAAAGCAACTGTTTTCGTAAACCTTTTCTGTAAGACAAACACACAGTTATGGGTGACATCTAACTCACGCTGTCCACCAGTTTGTCCTGGTCACTTTCATTTGGAAAGTGTTTCTGGATCTTGTCGTGGATCCTGTCACGGATGTCCATGCAGATACAGTCCATATCACCCGCCTCGAATGAAGAGGGGCTTATTGCGATGCAAGGAAGAGTCATTAGAAGCTCACTGATCAGGTTTGCAGCTGGACCAGTGTTGGCAAGGACAAGCCAGGGAGTGGATTTATTCAAAGAATTCTCTAGTCTCTGCACAATAGAACAGACGTGCACCAAAGAAAAGTTAGGACATTTTTATCGGAGTGACTTCATCAACAAGTAGAAGGAATCGGTGCCATTTGGGTATGATAAATTAACTGTAAAGTTTTTTTTCAATTCAGCAAAGAGTCTTGGACATAGATTTGAATGCGTATTTAACAAATATAATTTCAAAGACTTTTTATCTACCTTAAACACAGAAAAAAAGTCAAAAAAAAAAAGGGAACAGTGCCTACGAGCGGGGAGATTGCTTGCGCTTTTAAAAAGCTCAATAGTCAGCACGCTTGTCTTTCACACCGACGACCTGGGATTGCGCCCCGTTCGGAGTACTAGGGAAAAAAACAACGCGGGTCGAGAAAAGGGGTAAAACAATCGCTACTCGAAGCAGAGTTGATAGCCATAAACATCAATCATTGCATTGCGCCATCAAACTTGGGGGCCCCTGATTGGGAATGGGCCCGCCCAGGTAAGCCCGTGCATTAACTGACTATTTGATGATAGTTAATAAAAACTCAGCCTAGTGATGTAACATAACGTAAATTATATTTTGATCATTTTGTGTACTTTCGTTCATCTACTTTTTTTGTGTCTAAATAATTAAGGATGGGGTTTGATAAGATAGTTCCGATTCCAATATGAGTTTTGCTTGAAAATGTGGTTCTTTACAGAGTCCAAAAGGGGTAGAAAAATTGTTTGCAAAAATTTCAAATCATTCGCCGATTTGCAGCACTGGGAACAGTTCTCAATAAGATTTAGTGTTGAAGAAAGAAAAATAAGTATATTTTGAGACAGTTACAACAAACAAATGGCACTGATTCGGTAATATGAGCCTGAAACATGCTTGATCGAGTTTACCCAACAATTATATACAGTTTTGGGGGGCGCCCAAACCCCCTCCTAAACAGCTGCTCTTCTGCAGTGCACAGAAAATATAGCATAAACACATTTAAAAATGTTTTTTCTTACTTTGTGGATTAAATTAGTCTTTCAAGTGCTGCCGGTTAGGGTCCGGCAGATCGATAGAACTATAGATAGGGTTTGGGCTAGTACAGGGGTGTCAAACGTACGGCCCGAGGGCCAGACCAGGCTCGCGAACAGGTTTTTTACGGCGCGCGGGATGAGTTTCCTATGTACAAAAATTAACCTTAAATTTTTGAATGAAATAAACAGCTGTTCTAAATGTGTCCACTGGATGTTGCAATAGCATTTTTTTTTCTCTGTAGATGATGCTACAAATGTATAAAATAAACCACATGGTGTACATCAGTCGAGGAAAATTATCCAACTACATAAATAACATACTGTAATTTGATTTTGATATTATTTTTTTATCATGATAGATTGAAAATTTACACCAATGAGTTGACTGATGAACATTATCACATAATTTATTCAGAAAATGTAAATAACGACAAATAAAGATAAAATACTATTAACCTCAACATGTATGTGTAAAGAAAACATGATTTTGTACAATTTCAGAATGTGCTCCTTCTATTTTAAAAAAAAAGAAGGGGTAAAGGTATGAAGAATTCACTGACTTTAAAATTGTACTGTTTCGACTTGCACCTTTTTTCTGTATATGTGAAAAAGTAAATAAAAAAAAGTTGGATTAAAAAAGAAAATAATCTGAACTTGTCTTTATTTTTAGGTTATCGTGCCGTGATTTTACCAGTCCGGCCCATTTGGGAGTAGAATTTTCTCCTTGTGGCCCCCGATTAGTTTGACAGCCCAGGGCTAGTATCATTCGGCTCAACACCAGCACACACACACGTGCTTCCCAAATCTGTACATTTATGTTTGGCTTACGGCAATCTGGTATGCAGTTTTTAGTGGAGTACAAACAGAATCTGTTCTCTTATATTTTTCTTCTTTTTAAAGTAACATTTTAAAACGTTGCGATCACTAGCTTGTATCG
Source organism: Nerophis ophidion (assembly GCF_033978795.1). Lineage (NCBI taxonomy): Eukaryota > Metazoa > Chordata > Actinopteri > Syngnathiformes > Syngnathidae > Nerophis > Nerophis ophidion. Next base: position 291,333 of record NC_084633.1, read on the forward strand.
TTTCAATTGCTGCTATATGCAATAATGTAATCTTATTTTTGAGAAACCAGTCCACTTCTTACTTTCAGCATGCTGGCGTCTCCTGAGATGAGCATACACAGCACTGGGATTTCAATGCTGCCACTACCTGTTGGAGAACAACAAATATCAATAACAATGGCAAAAAGATCTCATCAAGCGCAAAACGTTGGTGCCAGTCAGTCCTTAAGATCATCAAAGTGCAGTTATTAATCATGTTTTTTTGACAATTTTTATTTAAAACGGTGGTGGCTGTCATGAACACTGTTTATCGTCTTCTCTTCCTTAAGGTACTTGAAGTCTGTCCTCAGCTGTTTAGCAGGCTGGAAGATAGAAACTGTTGCTGCGAGACAACTTGCAGTGGAAGATAACAAGTTGTGTGCCTTTGCACGGATAGAAAAGTACAACTTGAGCACAATAGATAATAACTACAGCAACGGCCTTTAAGCATAAGATATGTGTGATAACTTATACATAATTATTCTAACATACTGTACACCCCGGTAGCTACAATATGCAGTATCTTGGAGAGATTTTTAAGAAACATGGAGTGTTTTATCACTTTTATGCGGACGACTGCCAAATTTATATGCCAATTTCAAAAGGCCACGGTCCCTCACACCCATTCTCAATTGTCTATGCGACGTCAAGGCTTAGTTAGCCCAGAATTATTTAATAATGAATGAGGGGAAAACGGAAATTTCAGTTTTTGATCCGGCCCTCACTGACATGGGACCATTGCAAAATTATGTGCGTCCCAAAGTCACCAGCCTTGGCGTCACTATAGACAGCGATTTTAAACTTGATAAACAAGTCAATGGCGTTTTAAATTCGTGTTTTTATCACCGTCGTCTTTTAGTAAAGGTTAAACCGTTTTTATCTTTTAACCTTTTTGAACAAGTCGTGCATGCTTTTATTTCAAGTCGCCTGGACTACTGCAATGCACTTTATGCTGGCATTAGCCAAAAAGCTCTCTCCCGGTTGCAGTTAGTCCAGAATGCAGCAGCACGACTTTTAACAGGGACCAAGAAACGCCATCATATAACCCCAATTCTTCAGAGTTTGCACTGGCTCCCTGTTCATTTTAGAATTGATTTTAAAACATTGCTGTTTGTTTTTAAAGCTTTACATGGACTGGCACCTCATTATATCTCAGACCTCATCCCAATTTACACTCCTGCGCACACTCTGAGGTCCAAAAGCCAGCTCCAGCTCGTGGTGCCCAAGACGAGACTTAAAACCAGGGGAGACAGGGACTTCTCTGTGGTCGGCCCTAAGCTCTGGAACACTCTGCCCTTCCATGTTCAAACTGCTTCCACAGTGGAGTGTTTTAAGTCTTGTCTTAAGACCCACTTTTATTCTTTGGTTTTTAACACTACCTGAGTTGTGTGGTCCTCTGTCCTCTGTGTTTTTTATACATTTTTATTTTTATTTTAATGTTTTAATTGCTTTTACCTTTTAAAATTGTTTTTAATCATATTTATTTTTATATTGGTTTTATATATATATATATTTTTTTTTATTCAGTCATTGGTGGAGCATAATATTGTTTTTAATAATGTTTTTAACATGGCTGTGCAGCACTTTGGAAACGTTCTTGTTGTTTAAATGTGCTATATAAATAAAGTGGATTGGATTGGATTGGATGAAAAACTCAGACATTGAACATTATGGAAAAAGGCGCAAAGCAATATATAGCGTAGCAAGTGTATTCCAAAAAGAAGAAACAATTGAATAAATGGTAAATGGCTTATACTTGTATAGCGCCTTTTTACCTTCAAGGTACTCAAAGTGCTTTGACACTTTCACACATATTCACCCATTCGCACACACATTCACACACTGATGGTGGGAACTGCCATGCAAGGCCCTAACCACGACCCATCAGGAGCAAGGGTGAAGTGTCTTGCTCAAGGACACAACGGACGTGACGAGATTGGTAGAAGGTGGGGATTGAACCAGGAACCCTCAGGTCACTGGCACGGCCACTCTCTCAACCGCACCACGCCATCCCCGTTATAATAACAAATTCCACCAAGTGAGCTTGCGTTGCAGCTGCATGATTACTGCTCGGCAAATACTGCTCGTGTCATGACCTGTCTTGTCTGAGTTGGACTTTGTGGGGTTTTTTCCATGTTCATTTTTTGTGCTCTTATTTTGTAATCTTTACATCCTGTTTTTTTGTGTCCTGCAGCATCTTGACGTTGATTACCAGAACACCACTTCCGTGTTTGTAATCAACGCTGCGTCACATTTAGTAGAAGTTGGACGTCGGAGCTCGGAATGACATCACAGCCAAGTTATGAGTGTTTCGGTTACGAGTTCGGAAATCAAGATGGCCACATTGTTTTAAATTTTTCCACCATCCATCCACGAAAGCTATTTTTGCACTTGTCTAGTCTGAATATAAACAATTTATGGGAAAATATCGACTTTTTCTACAACCTTCAAGCTCGGTTGTCAATATTGCTAGTGACTTACAGCGTGTAAACCACATGAAATAAATGTAGTGTACAATACAGTTACGTTACCGTGTATAAACTTACAACAATATATTGTACATAAATGGCTGATTAACTACAACAAAAACTAATCAGAAGTGCTAATAGCGGATATTATAGAAGCGCATACATATCATTGTTCATATTCAGAGCAGCCATCTTTAAAACGAACTCGAGGGGTGGTGATAATGCTCCGACTTTCCGAGTCGCAAATCCAACCTCGAGGGGCGTTCCAGTTAAATTTCTGACTCGGAATTCGGTAATTCCGACTTCTTAGTACAAATGGAAGACACCACAAGAATGTTCAGCTACTGCTGCTGGCTGGTGTTGGGACACTGCAAATTGTTTTCCTTGTGGACACTCACTTTTACACGCGGTAAGTCTTTGCTGTCATCCAGCATTTTGTTTATTTGGGTGCTTGTCCTTGCGGCACTCGTCTTTTGTTTGTTTGTTTAGTCTTGCAATAAATCTCTTTTTACCTGCAAACTTCCGGCTATCTTCTTCTGCATCCTGGCATTACGACAAGCGTCGCTAACAGTACGTTTCCTCTCTATACATCAGCAGGGGCGCACTGGGACAAAAATTTTTCCATGGACATTTTGGTGCTGATTGGCCCACTGCATTTCCCAGAAAGCCCAAGTTTTTTATACTACTTGACTCTTAACCTGAATTTGTTTGACGTAAGTTTTTGAGTACTACAAATAAAGTATATTGATAACAATTTTTTCAATTTAAATAACAAAAACAAATTAAAACAAAATATTTTTTTCACTGTGGGCCTTATGCCATCGATTTTACTTTCTGACACAATCCTGACTGCATATAGATCTCAAGCGCTCTGCTTCCAAAATCAGCTCCTAGGATTACCACTGTAACACAGGACACTAAAAAAAAGGGTGAAAAATCCACTTAATTGTGACAAAGCAGGGAAGTGCTATGAATATTCAAAAATTTAACGTAAGCGCCCTGACATTTTTTATTTGACATTAAAAGCTATTATTGGTTGTCTGGCATGTCTCACGTGCCAGCAGCAGCTTGTCCCCGGGCCAGACTGTCCGAGTTAGTGTACTTACACCAAGGCAAGGTGCAGCAAATAATGAATACATGAATAATAAATAAGCGGCCATCCGTCGATCGGTCCCTAATTGATCAGCCCACCGGGAAACCTTTTTTTTATTATTATGCGAGCAAGAATTTCATACCTGTGTTTGATTCAATTTCAAAATAAACTTGTATTTTATTGATGGGGACATATTTACTAAACAGACTAACCAAATTTCTTTCATCTTAAGTTGTCAGACTTGAAGTGGAACTGCACTTTATTGGAATTTTGCCTTTCATTAGCAATCATTATGAAAGACATGACAGAGGGATTTTTTTTTTAATGAATTCTAAATATAGTTAATGGGAGCCGCTCTATTTTGTCTATAAAGCCCTTAAAAAACATTCAAACATCTTCATTAAGGTACATGATGTAAGTATATTTGTAATGTAATAACGAACACATTTATAATAACATTTAATATTTACGTATTTTGATCATTTTAAGCAAACACGGCGCATTATTTAAAAAACAAATCACAATGTTTGCTTTATTTTTTAACATTATCACTGATTATTACTCACTGCAGACTTCATTAGGGGGCCAACAAACATACCATACCATCACTTACTGCACAAGGTCTGCTGTTATTGGGATGCCAACTGCTAGGATGTTGATATATTCCCATTTCAATGAAGAATGACTTATAATCCTCAAGAAGAAAAGGTAGGTGGAGCCAAGCATCTTTTCATGTCGTTCTCGCCATTTGCGGTTCTAAATTGGCTGTCAAAGTGTATCAACTTGTCGTGGTATGTCCTCAGCGTTTTTCTATCCAGGTGAGAGGCATGATTTATGATCTACAATAAACTTCCAGGGAGCAAAGACGCGAGAAAACAGCCGACCACTCGATGAAGTATACATTACACAACAGCTTGTGATCAAAAGTTTGTCTGCGTTGGCGCTTACAATAACAATATCACTACTTGTTACGGCCACTCTGTCGTTCCAACGTTTCGAAAAAAATAAAAATAAGGATTGCACAGTAGCCTTGAGGAGGAGGTTTTATGACGCACTAAATTCCTAATAAGCACTCGCGGAGATACTTCCAGTTTCAAAATGTTAATTTATTTTCACAAACAAAAAATATTCACCGTGGTTGACTTTCTATATAATACAAATAAACTTATTTAGTGGTAAACAAACAATATCACTCCTCACTCCTTCAGTATGACAGACAGACAAAGGCTGCGCCCAGCTGTGCTGTCCTCCTAATTATAGGAGGAAGTTGCCCACCAGGAGGAGCGTGAGCAGCTGAAAACAATCAATCAATCATAATTCATCCAAAACATCCAATAAATAATCAACATTTTCATTGGAATTATTGAATTAGATTGTCAAAACAATAAATAAATAAATAATATAAATAGGCTCCAACACTACTATTCGGTTATTATTCAAGCCACGAAATCTAAACAGAGTATTGCTGCAGCTTTTCGGATGGTTATTTATTGAATTTCATGGGCGGAATAGAGGACCTACCTTTGTCTCTACGGTAAGCAGACTTATTTACGTTTATTAATATTTTGAATACATTTTAAAAAATTAATTCATTGTCATGTCTTTCATAATGATTGTGAAAAATAGGCCAAATTCCCCAAAAAAGTGCAGTTATGTTAAATTCCAGGTCAATTGGCAAAAGTCCAGTCCAAAGTCATCAAAATTGCGACTCAGTCTACACCTCTGTGTCTATCTATCAAAGCCATATTTAAATTAAATGCCCGCATTTTCTCAGTTCTGCGAAATAATCCAGGTTAATACTGTTGTGTGTAATGAAAAAAATATTATTTTAGTAATATTTTGTTAAAACCACAATTTTAGTTTAAATTAGGAGCGTAACGGTATTGTAGTTATCGCGGCATTAATATTTCAAAATCATCACAAAAATTCCGCGACGTCTGATGGTATGAAACAAAAACCTAATGAGTGTCGTGTTTTCTGCCCCTTTCGCATTGGCTGGTCTAAAAATAAACTAGGTCTGCTATAATCCACCGCGCAGCACAGGACCCTCAAGCAGGACCGGAAGATGGGAGTGTGGAACGCAGTAAAGGGGAGAGTGGCGTGGCGCAAAACGAGCGTCCCTGGTTCAATTCCCACCTAGTACCAACCTCGTCACGTCCGTTGTGTCCTGAGCAAGACACTTCACCCTTGCTCCTGATGTGTTCTGGTTTGCGCCTTGCATGGCAGCTCCCTCCATCAGTGTGTGAATGTGTGTGTGAATGGGTAAATGTGGAAGTAGTGTCAAAGCGCTTTGAGTACCTTGAAGGTAGAAAAGCGCTATACAAATACAACCCATTTATCATTTATTTATTTAAAAGTAGGAAGAGATAAGTGTGATCGAGTGGGTAAGAAGAATTGATTTAATAGATATTTCCTGTACATTTCTTTAAAGTCCATCCATAACATTTTAAGTTATGTCGCTAACAAACAAACAAACTCAGGCGAAAACATAACTTCTTTGGCATAGGTCTTCGTTTTATACACTGTGGCATTTTAAAGTAATTTTTTTCCATGATGATATCGTACCGTGATGATATCGTATTGTAAGATTTTTGATATCGTTACATGCCTAGTCTTAATGATTTTAGAATAGAATAGAATGCATTTTATTGTCACTATACACAGGTACAATGAGATTAAAAGCAACTCCGGTATCGGTGCGACAGACTACAAATATGCAAAACATAGAGGGAAAGAAAAGAAAACTAGTTCAAAGGGTGGTAAGGTGCACAGTCCAGTCCTGTTGTTTGAATATTAAATATTATACCATATACAGGTACATACATACAGAAGCATTCAGACTGTGGGTAGAAAGTACAAATTGCACGCAGAGAGGTAATAAACTATAAAATCAGTGCCTATGAGAGTTCACCGTGGGAATGGCTTCATAGTGGTTTCATCTCGTCAGCTGCCATTGCTTGGGTTTTGTCGGAGATAAGACACTTCTATGAACCTTTACGCATTCTTGGGGCTTGCTGCGGATATCTCTAGATCCCCACTTTCTCCAAAGCCAAAGACTGCTGTGATGTTGATCGATCACTAATTTATGTTGTACTTGTATTTAAGTCAGAAGGTTACTCTCCAAACGTTTTTTTTTTTATGATTGATGTCAACTGCCTTATTCAGTGCTTAACCAAAACATTCCTGGGTTTTGCTTTTATCGCAATCAGTCTTCTGCTTTTCTCTCTCACCCTCCCAGGAGACAGGACATTTTTGCCTAAACCCCTCCCTCGTCTCTTTGAAAGTGCTCTCACTTTACTCTCTCTCTTTCTTCTTTATTTCCTTAGCAGAATTAAACCATTCTTCTTCATAATACTATATAATTTGACTACTCAAATACTTAAAATTACCTTGGTTTCTTTTGGACATTTTCTTATGGATTAGGAAAAGTTTCAAAACACATGCTTTTATTTTGAAGCTTACTTTGCACTTAACAGGTTTTAATGCTTTGTATTACTGGCAACATAATGGAGTTAAAAATGATAATACTACAAACATAAGCAGTAACATGGACATAAGCAATTTTCATAGAAATACATTTAATGTCGACAAAAGCAGTTTACTGTATATGTGGACTAAAGAGTGCACTTCAGTAGTAATTAGAAATTGGTGGATCAGGACTTGATGGGTTGGACGGAGACGGGATACACTGAAACAGGTTTTACCAGGATACTGTTAAAACACGCCTAATGTGATGCATGTGACGCGTGACAAATATCTTGCATGTATTGATCCTTTCCTAGGTTAAAGCAATGTTTTTGCATGGGTCTCTCATGAGCTCCTATTAGTTCTTCAGGACTCCATTATGAACTGATGGTATTATGTGAGTTACCCAGTCAATAGTCACGTGAATCAAGTGTGGATCTTACCCAGAATGCCAGTGCGCTGGTGAGAGATATGACCTTCCAGACCTGCACGAAAGGCTGTCTCTCCTCCTCTTCGGCCGCTACTCCCATCATCCACCAGCAAGAAAGCTTGATGGTTGTTGTCCAGGAGACACGAGTCATGTGCCGTGTTCTGGACGTAGTAGCGAGCAGGGAAGCTTCCCTTTAAATGGATGACAGAATAGTTGGTCAGAAGTCAGGAGAGACAACCCAAACTAATTACGGTAGGAAGGGGATTCATATGGTTTACCTGACACATGAAACCTGACGAATTTGGGGAGTGCACTATCCACTTGAGCCGCCAGATGGCAGTAGAGTGTAGAATATTTTGAAATGTGTTTAATGGCAATTCCAACTTTGACCACAGCATCAGTTGCTATGTAGAGCGCCAGATGGCAGTAGAGTGTAGAATATTTTGAAATGTGTTTAGTGGCAATTCCAACTTTGACCACAGCGTCAGTTGCTATGTAGAGTGGTTCTTTCCATCATTTTCAGCAGACTGAATTGCAAGACTATTACTAGTACTTAATACTTCCTTACATGGAGCCATATAAAACCTTTCCTGACTGTATTACTTTAATAAAATTGTAGGAAAACAACTTTTCAAATTAATAGATCTCACTGATACCCGGAGCAAACTAAGTCAAGAACAAGGTGCTAGTAGGAGTGGTATCAATCCGATACCAAGAAAATATAGAGCCAATATTCTTGATACTGATACTTTTTGCTTAACATTTTTAATCATTGAATGATTTTGAGATTTGGAGTTTAATTTGTTGATCATAATTACAATCAGAACAAAACAAAAGGCAAAAGACAAAATAAAAAAGGGAACAGTTTAACTAGCTATAAATTGGAGCTGTTCTGATCAGGGTTTTATGGTGGCGATTCCTATACCGATCATCCATGAGTGAGTTCAACCAATACCGATTGCATGTATTGTACACATATTTCCAGACTGCATGAAAATAGAGAAAGTAACTTCACTCTAAAAAATGAAATGAATCAGGATTTTTTAATTATAGGCCGGTATCATTACTTTCACAGTTCTGGAGAAGTTATTTACAATTACACAGAATACATTTCTAAATGAATTTATGATTTTAAGTTCGAGCCAGGGTGGGCAACACGGTGGTAGAGGGTTTAGTGCGTCTGCCTCACAATACAAAGGTCCTGAGTAGTCTGGGGTTCAATCCCAGGCTCGGGATATTTCTGTGTGGAGTTTGCATGTTCTCCCCGTGACTGCGTGGGTTCCCTCCGAGTACTCCGGCTTCCTCCCACTTCCAAAGACATGCACCTGGGGATAGGTTGATTGGCAACACTAAATTGGCCCTAATGTGTGAATGTGAGTTTGAATGTTGTCTGTCTATCTGTGTTGGCCCTGCAATGAGGTGGCGATTTGTCCAGGGTGTCCGCCCGATTGTAGCTGAGATAGGCACCAGCTCCCCCCTCGACCCCAAAAGGGAATAAGCAGTAGAAAATGGATGGATGGAAGTTCCAGCCAATATGGGTTTCGACCTAATCATTCAACTGCTACAGCAATCATGGAATTAACTGAATAAATCAGCAATGCAATAGATAAAAAGCACTATTTAGTAAGCAAAATAAAAGCCACAACCACCATCAAAACCCTGCTGACCAAGGTTTACAGTTCCCCTCGGACCAAACATGAGCGCATGGAGAACACAGACAAATGGTCACCTACAAAGCTCAGTTCTAGCTCCAACACTCTTTAACCTCTACCCAGCACCGAATCCCGTAAATTAATCTACGCAGATAACATCTGTCTGGCATTCCAAGTACCATATTTCAATCATCTGGAACGGGTGCTCACTGAAGACTTCACTAAACTGGATCAGAACTTCACAACTTGGCATCTGAAACCAATCCCAGCAAAAACTGTTTCCAGTGTATTCACTCTCCACAATGCAAATGCTTCTAGAGAACTCAACATCTATCTGAGTGGGCTTGAATGTAATCATGCCCCTAATTCAACCTACCTTGGAGTGACCATTGACAGGACCCTATCCTTCAAGGAACATATACAAGAGATGGCGGATACCGTAAATTGATCGCATTCCTTCAGGCCAAAGACCAGGGTCTCTGTAAAAACCACACCCGTTGAGCAGCACAGTTGCCCCTGTAGAGTATGGTTTAGTCTCAGGAATCACAGCTGCCTACAGGCCCAGGCTCCATGTCTGGAACAACCTGCTCTGCAGCTCAACACAACCATGAGAACCATAACCAGAACGATTCGCACAACAGAACTCCCCTGGCTCCCTGTCCTATCAAACATTGCACCACCCAAAGGATGCTTCAACAGGTTGAAAACTCACCTCATCTACCAATCCACAATGACATCCTCAACCCGCCTACTGCTTGACTCCCATTCAGACACCCCATTTTGAAGAATTTACTTCACCATCCAATCAGCTTGGGAGAAATATCGGGCGTCCAAGGAGGTCCCCAATAAACATCTGGTGTCAGACCCTTCCCAACAGGTCCCTGGCAATGACCTCCCAAGGAGACAGTTGTCGACCATCATCAGATTCAGTACTGAACGTGACCCGTGCTTGGCCAGCCTTCACAGATGGGGCAGTAGAGAGGAGCAGACAACGTAACACATCATTGAAGCCTGCCCTCCCCAAAGACTGAGAGGCTGAATAGTCACCCTCCACACAGCAGAACAGGAGACCACAGCCTGGCTTAAGGAAAGACTTTACGTTCACTATAAAAATAAACAACATAGAGTCTTAAAATTGCAACATAATTTGCGAAGTACCTCAAGCATCCGTCATAGAACCTATACTTTTTCTTCTATACTGTATGTAAGTGAAATTGTGACTGTGTCTCGGTTACCGAGGCAACCATCATGTGGCCCGCCACGTCGTTTTCTTCGGTCCGTCACATTATTTTTAATATGACCAGCCACATAATTTTACGTGGCCCACAAGGAAATCTGTGTGGCCCGCCACATATTTTATGAAGCTTGCCACATCATTTATGTGGCCTACGAGAGCCTGGAAATTATAATGCACTTTAAGGCTAAATGTATTTGTTTTTTAAATTTTGACATAAAACATTACTATATGCAATTACATACGTTCTATATTTTAATATCATCTGTTATATTACCCTTTCGCTAAACTCTTATTGATCTACTTGTTAATTTCCTTCTAATAGCTGTTTATTTTTGCGCTGTAGCGGTTCTATCTATACTTCTTAAAGGGGAACTGCACTTTTTGGGGGAATTTTGCCTATCATTTACAATCATGATAACAGACAAGAAGACAAAAGTTTTAGGGGTTTTTTTGCATTCTAACATGTACAAATAGGCTTGTTAAAGGTAGCTAGCAGTGTAGCTAATCGGAACAATCAATTCAACTTCTAAATTGCTTTAAAAATGCATTGAAAAACCGCCTGCAATACTTCATTTACGTTTCATAACATGTATAATACCCAAACAGTAGCAAAATTGTTACTATAGGAGCGAACACCAAGGAACTATTTTTCTAGCATAGTAACACATCAGCGTGCTACGGTATTAGCCATAAAAGTTAACTACGGCAAGAGATAAGCTAGCTTCTACCTCAGCACGAAACGCGTTGGAGATTGTAATGCATAACACACTACGATAAGTCACCAATCTGTATTGACTGAAAAACATGAACAATCATATTAAAGTATCCGTAAAGTACTAGCCCACATTTCATACTTTGTTTGTACACAGCTAGCCAGACAGACTATGTACTGTAGTTGTACAAACACGCATGACGTGCTGCGTGTATCATGATTATATAGTGTGACTCACTCGATTGACAGTTGTCTGTTTGGTCCAGCTGGCCGGGGACATTTTTTCTGGTTTATTTGGGAAAGCACTCAATTTATTTCAAAATAGCGTGGCTTCATTTTCCACATTTTGCAGCTTCGAGCCACTTTCACTTCACTCTCTAGGCTTCCGAAGTATGAGCAATAATAATATGGACTGCTTGCTTTGCAAGCGTCCATTCACTGCTGCTTGCAGCATGTGAATGTGCGCTGCCAATGCAGCGGGCCTAAAGTTTTTAAAAGTTGACGTATGAGCAATAATAACATGGACAGCTTGCATTGCAAACATCCATTCACCACATGTGAATGGGCGATTGCATTGCAGTAGGCCCATAATAAAAGTTGAAGTATGAGCAATAATAATATGGGCTGCTTGCATTTCAGCAGGCCTATAATATTGTAAAAATGTGAACAAACAAAAAAACTAAGACAACTGAAAAACAAAAAAAATCCCTTGGTAGTTATCCTGTTTGGATCGATCCACCCACCCTCAGTTGTGAGGAGAACAAGACCATGGAATGCCCTCCATCCATCCATTTTCTACCGCTTATTTCCTTTTTTGGGATCGCGGGGGGCGCTGGCGCTTACTCAGCTACAATCGGGCGGAAGGCGTCGTACACCCTGGACAAGTCGTCACCTCATCGCAGGGCCAACACAGATAGACAGACAACATTCACACTCACATTCACACACTAGGGCCAATTTAGTGTTGCCAATCAACCTATCCCCAGGTGCATCTCTTTGGAAGTGGGAGGAAGCCGGAGTACCCGGAGGGAACCCACGCATTAACGGGGAGAACATGCACACGCCACACAGATAGATCCCGAGCCTGGGATTGAACCCAGGACTGCAGGACCTTCGTATTGTGAGGCAGATGCACTAACCCCTCTGCCACCGTGAAGCCCGTTCATGGAATGTACAGGGCTTAATGAGTACCTCTGCATTAACGAGCTGTTGTCTGTCGAAAACAATGCCCCAGGGTGCGATTCCCACGGCTATGACTTTCTTCTTGGAGAGCTTCGAAGCTGCAGCGCTGTGATCCCTCACCGCCTCGCCGACACAGCGAGCCACGCCTTCTCGTAGACCGCCCGTAAAGATCCAGGCCCCTGGGTGAGAGAGGGGGTGTGATTTTGATGGGTTTTTCAAAACATTAAGGATATACAGTAAATACCAAAATATAATATGTTGCAATTTCAAGTTTCTAACTCCTCAAAGAGGAACTTCACTTTTTTCCCTATGTAAGACAAGAACACATGTGGTTTACTTTTTTTTTAATGTATTCTAAGTCGTAAAATGTGGCAAGGACGAGGTGGCTAACAATGGAGATAATGGAAGTCCACTATTCAGCCCATAAAAAAACTGCCAACAATACTCCATTTACATCTTCTGACCTGAATACTACCCAAGTATTAGCGATATTGTTAATATAAATGCCAGTGCAGACAATCTTTTTAGCGGTGCCGTGATCACAGAGAGCTAACAAGCTTAGGCTACTATATTGACATATTGAGTTGGTGAATGTTAATTCATATTTCCAATTATAAATCATGCCTCCTGGTTGGTTACGGAGGCAAACTAAATCAAACCGTTATCTCTTGGGGCTCTGGTTCAATGTAACATTTACTCAACATTCGCTGTTACAAAAAATCCAATCATAAAAACTTGGGTTCAGTTCAAGCGCTATTTTGGTTTCCAGACTATTTCTAGTCTTGTACCCATCACTGCTAATCATGCTTTCCCTCCCTCTCTTGTCGATAGTGCCTTTTTAAGGTGGTCAAGTCTGGGGATCAACAACATTAAAGATGTATACATTGACTTTTGTAGAACTTAGTGCTAAATTTTCACTCCCTAATCAACACTTTTTTAGATTTCTGCAGATCCACAGTTTTGTTTGTAATACTTTCCCTTGGTTCCCAGAGTTACCGACTGACACAGTTTTAGATGCGTTTCTGACACTGCTTCCAACTTTAAAAAGGTTTTTTGATTGATACTTTTATTAGTAGATTGCACAGTTCAGTACATATTCCGTACAATTGACCACTAAATGGTAACACCCGAATAAGTTTTTCAACTTGTTTAAGTCGGGGTCCACGTTAATCAATTCATGGTAAACTATATGTATTTATAACCACATTTGTTTTTTACGCCCAGAGTCTCTAAATTCAAAAAGTCACTTTTGAAGGAGGATTAGGGGTGACCTAATCCTGATAACTGGACAGAGATCTTAAAGGCCTACTGAAACCCACTACTACCGACCACACAGTCTGATAGTTTATATATCAATGATGAAATCTTAACAAAGGAACACATGTCAATACGGACGGTTTAGTTTACTAAATAAAAATTTCAAATTTCCCGCGGAGTTTCCTGTTGAAAACGTCGCAGAATGATGACGCAATGATGACGCGTGTTTGTGACGTTATTGGTTGGAGGGGACATATTAGCTAAGCACCACTTACGGCTAAAAGTCGTCTCTTTTCATCGCGCAATTACACAATATTTTGGACATCTGTGTTGCTGAATCTTTTGCAATTTGTTCAATTAATAATGGAGAAGTCAAAGTAGAAAAATGTAGGTGGGAAGCTTTTAGCCTTTAGCCACACAAACACACGGTGTTTCCTTCTTTAAAATTCCCGGAGGTGAAGCTTTACTATGGATAGAGCGGTCAAGCGAACATGGATCACGACTACATGTCAACCGGCAGTTTTCGTTGAGAAAATTGTGGAAATAAGTCGCCTCTTACCGGAGATCAGCGGAGCCAGCGTCCTCCTGCTGCGTGACTTCTCTCAAAGACTCTGGCGTCAAAACACCCGTGGCCACACCCCTCCGACTTTAATTTAATACATATGTTTTGGTTCTGTTCGTCCCTAAACAGCTATTGGATGAAAATGTTTAACACTTTGTCTTTGGTCTTTCGCAAAAGGATTGAACCAAATCCTCTCAGTGGACTTGCATCATTCATTACTCTGTTACCTAGAAGAATCAATGTGTGAAATTCGAAGGCAACAGCACCTCCTTGCCAGACCCGCTGGATTAAAGATATTCTGTACTTTCTCAAACTAGAGAAGATTAGGCCAACATTGAATGGTTGTTCTGCAAACTTTCAAGAACTGTAGGGTGCTTATGTAGGAAAACACTGCCCTCCAAATTAACCTTGATTGAAACACAATTGAAATGTGGGTTGTTTATGAGCCTTTTGTATGTTTTTTATGTTGTATCTTTCTGGGGCTATTAAGGAATGCAGAGGTCTGTGGATTTATGTTGATATCCATCGATGTATGCTTTTTTGTTTTTTATTCGTTTTTCCTAATTTATTTATTTAAAAAAGTATCAATATTATTAGTATGATTGTTTAGTTGTTGTTACTTGTTGGGGGTGGGTGTAAAAAATGAAAAGCATGTGATGTGTTTGTCTGTTCCTGTCAATTATGCATCTTAAAAAACGATTAAAAAAATGCGGGGATTAAAAAAGTATTTCTGTTTTTTTTTTTAATTAAGAAAGCATGCCTCTCACCTGGATAGTACAAGGATGTGGCCATAAACCAAGAAGTTGGTCAACTTTGACATCTAACTTGAGATGGCAAGAAAGACACGATAAAACGCTAGTGTGCGGCACCCTTTTTTCCAAACTTGGGTGAGGATTATGATTAAAGATTAAACTAAATGCATTAACTAGTAGCCACGTTCAATACAGTGGTAATTAAAGTAGTCTAATGAGTAACAACTTGTAATACAAACAAAAACAAAAATTCCCACAAGAAAAACGTGGCTTGCCATTTTCAACCCCCGGCATTTTGTAGAAATATAATCAATTCATTATTAATGGGGTTTATTGTTATAGGTTACAAAATTTTGCTTTGTCATTTACAACACAAATCTGAGATGTTTTGTTCAAAAAGCTTAGCATATATTGACATAGTTTGTAACGCTTTTTAGCATCTTTTAATATACAAAATTAATAAAGTGGCCTCACATTCTTTTTTAGTGTGTGACCATCAATAGGGAAAGGCTTGGACCAATGTTCCTCTTAATTTTTCATGTGTCTGATCAAAACACACCAACTTCCTGAGCATTTCTTGGACTACATGTGACCACATGAGAAGTGCACACCAAACCATGAACCTTACCACAAACAAAACCATCATTAAAGCGTATCATTACACACCTGTTTACTCATTTTATCAATCCTAGGTAATTCTCATTAATAGGTGTGAGCTTTTTTAACACTGTGAGAAGTTTCAAACGCTACTAAAAGCTGTCAAACCACGAGCCACACCTACTTCATTACCCAACGTACTTTTCCATTTACCTGCCTTTGTTCTCCTTGCCTGCCACATCCACCCGGGCTTTACCTCGGCTCCCAAATCTAACTAACCCCTGCCTAAATACTTTGCCACTCCATGCTTTTACTTTGAAGTTTATTTTGCACTGAAACAGTAAGGCACCTGAACATGGACAACATTTATTCAATCGGATCCCCATTCGGATTAGAACGTTACCGTGTACATGGACCCTGAAAAGAATTATCTGAAAATGACATGCATTTGCCTGCATCACACCTTAAATCGGAACACTTTACTTTGACTTCGGAAAGGAGTTTTATCATTTGTGCAATGGCGTCATCTTTTGGACGAGTTTGCTCACTGCAGGTGCTAAATAAGCAGTAGACTTCCACTGTAAACGGACAAGGCTTTGTGCATTTCCTTGCCCACTGGGTGTGAGTTTTCCTTGCCCTTCCGAGGATGTCGTAGTCGTAGTGGTTTGTACAGTCCTTTGAGACATTTGTGATTTAGGGCTATAGAAATAAACATTGACTGATTGATTGATTCTGCTAACCCGACGTTGTTACAGTATTTATTTGTATATATTTTTTCCTTCTGTTCACTTCTTTTGTTTTACCTCTCTTTTTAAAATGGAACTGTTCTGTGCTTTGGCCCTGCGATGAGGTGGCGATTTGTCCAGAGTGTACACCCCCTTCCGCTCGATTGTAGCTGAGATGGGCACCCGCGCCCCCCGTGACCCCCAAAGTGGTAGAAAATGGATGGATTGATGTTTTGTGCTTTATATGTTGTGATTATGTACGGGTCTTCATGTTACAACATTCTGTGTATGTGTTTTTGGCTAGCAGTTAACAAATTATTTTATTGGTACATCGACACATGACACACCAGACCATACTTTTGTTTTTGCTAGTCTCGTTTTAAAGCAACAAACTCATCAGTATATAATGCTATGTCTGTACACGGTGACTGGGTGGGAGAGACAGCAGCAAGACGATCGCTTTATTCCGAGACGATTAAATTTAGTCTGACATTAAAGACGTGCGCAGTAAGGATCAATCTAACCCGAATTACGGAAAATATGTTTTAATGTGCTCCAATCCGAATGACTTTCGGCATGAAGAACCGGTCTCATGGAAAGAAATTTTGATCCGAACATGTGTGATCGGGTCACAATATTCCAAAGGGCATGTTTACACGAAGCATTTTTATCCCGGTTAGGCTTTTATTCCGATTAAAAGGGTGCAGTTGCCTGAATGCTGTGTAACTAGGCAGTATTTGTTGTTGTTGTATCAGACTGCTAAGTGTTTATAATAAAGTTAACCACACATGTCAACATAAATGTACCTATTTTTTTGTACAAGGGAGAATCTTGAGTCTCAAATTTGATGTTGACAAAAGCGGTTGGCCATGTATGTTGCACGGGACTCTTACCTGTACTCTGTGCAACTCGAACCAGCCCATTCCTCAGGACATCTCTCACCCATGTTTTGATCGTCTCACGTCCTTCGCCTCCCACCACTGACACCACCAAATTGGGTGAGGGCAATCGCCAGTGTGTGGTCAGCAGGGTGTAGATTTTTTGAGGTGGTGTGTCACATGATAACCGCAGAAACTACAAAAAGACCAAAACGATCATTTGGGTATCTTCGAAAACAAACGTGGAAGTGGTAAACAACAGTGCAGTGTTACAGTACTCAATCGATAATTTTTCTTTTTTTTTGATAACCAATTCCACTGTAAAGACCTTACATTTGTTTTAAAAGCCAGGATTTTACCTTTTAAATTAAAATGTCAGCCTTTTAGTATTAAAAAAAAGTGTGAACGCAGACCTAGGACCTGACCTACTAATTAGCGTGTGAAAATTAGGAAATTGCACGTACTATTAGTGGCCCTCTTGCCAGTGATCTACTAATACGATACACGCGCCTGTAGCTAGGTTGCAGCAGTATCCTATGTAATTAATAGAGTCCCTATTCTACCCAGTAGAAGTAGAAAGCACTTTATAACAAGTGCAAAGTGGCTGTGCCCATGGAGACAATCATTTCCTGCTGTAGTGGCTGCTGTAGGCAGGAGCTCTGTGCTCTTGCATCATCCTTTTGTGTTTCCCTCTTGTTTTCATGTGTTATTATATTTTTTTGCCTTTTGGTCCGGGACCCTTTGGGACTGTGTGACAAGGGGTGTCACTTTCGTGACCTCTGTGGTGCTTTTTTTGTGGACTTCTGGATCTGCCTCCCGGGAGCCTTTTGGCCATGGAGACCAGCTGCTGGGTCTCTGCTACACCGGAGTCGGTTTGGAGGGACTGGAGGAGATGCGGATGAGGGGACAGGGCTGCGGAGCTGGCACTGAGCGCTGGGACGGAGAGGCTTCGCGGTGTCTTGGCTGGGTGAGCAGGTGTCGGACACCTCAGTCTCCTTGGACGTCCATGCGGACTGGACACTGGCCGAGAGTGGAGTCGGCTGTCTTGGTTGCTTTGTTGGGTCTGCTCCTGTCTCTGGCCATCCTCCTTCCACCCCAGCGGACGATGGCGTGGAACACCGCAGAGGCCACCACAGTAGATATGTTTCTTTTACTTTTTATTCATAGCTGTATGTAGAAGTGTCTGGTTGTATCTGCTGCTTTAATGTCTTTAATGTCATATGTGTTCTTTGATGTTTGATGTTTCCCTGATGTGTACTATGGCTATGAGTTGTTGTTTTTTCCCCTTGGCCTCAGTCTGCACCCCCTCTCCAGGGCCCAGGCTAAGACTGATTTTTTTAATTTTATTTTAATCTTCAATTTTTTTCTCCCCCCCTTGTTTACCTGTATCTCATCTTTTTTTGTAAGGGGCGCTGGAAGCCGGCAGACCCGTCAGCGATCCTGTTCTGTCTCCCTTTAATGTTTGTCTGATCTTGAATGGGATTGTGCTGAAAATTGTAATTTTCCTGAAGGAACTCTCCTGACGGAATGAATAAAGTACTATCTAATCTAATCTATCTAATATCTATGACATCGTGCTCCGACCTGTGCTGTTTTGCCATGTTGCGGAACATGCAGCACACAACTATATTCTCTGACATTTGTTCTAGGCAATAAAGAAAGGGCAATCTATTAGGGGTGTCCAAAAAAAATTCTGGATGAATTTCGATTTTTATTTATGAATATTCTTAATTGATTCCCCAAATTTTTTTTTTAATCTGTCCTGTCCAGCCACTCAGGAAAATCCTATCTTTATATCTTAGAAAAGACAAGTGTTGGATACTTCTCTGGTTGCCTTATTTGTATTTGGCTTTATTAAATGTTTGGGTAGAATTTTTTTAAGCAAAACCATTTTTCTTTTAATCAATATAAAATTTAAATCAGAGCCGTTTATCTATTTTATGAAGAAATGTAGTTAATCATTGAACTTGCACCCAATATTATTCAAAAAAAGTATTGATTTTGAAACGAGTAGCGTTTTGAATCGAGAATTGATTCCTAAATAAATCGTTACCCCCCAAAAATCTAATCGAATCATGTGGTCCCAAGATTCGCAGCTTTACAATCTATTCTACAAAACTCAAGAAAGTCAGAGTTGCCTGATTTGCTAAGGGTTTGCTTGTGTTGTGTTTTCCTCCAGTCGTGGGCGGAGCCTCTCTCTTACCCCTTCGGGTGTTTAGCAATTTGGCCTTTTTAAGCCCTGCTCACCACCACAGCCAGTGCCAGTTATTGACTATGATTTACTCTGCTGCAAGGACGTTTCCACTCGCTTGGCTCCATTAGGATCACCTCAGCCAACACTTACCTCTTGTGGCATCATCCTGGTACAGTTGTGTAGCTTATTCTTCACTCCATTTGAGTGTGCCTTTTGTTTATTCCCACTACTTATTGGTATTATTCATTAACAATAATGCTATTTCTATTGGTATTTTTATTGCTCCAATTGTAGTGCAGTAATGCTCATTGTCATTTCTGTGTTATTAATATTTACTTCACCAACTGTGTCTTTACAAAAATCCTATTTGTACATATTGTATTTGCCAATGCTATTCTGTTTTTGTTGTTGTTGTGATTGTTGTCTTACTTCCTCTTGTCCCCGGTATGTCCCCATCTATTCCTTTTTTTCTCTTTCTATCCCCACCTGCTCCAGTCCGGCTGCACCAAACATTAATATAAATCCATTCACTAAAGTCAAATACAAATAAGACATCGCCTCATTCTCACAGCCCTTTGTGCGTAACTGTGCCAGTTTGCGCATACCTCTCAACCCTGCTCTATATAGACTCAAAAACAGACTAAATGATTATATTTGCATCTTCTCATCCGGGTATTGTGGATATTCTAATAATAGGCATATATTCTGCATATAAATAAATATAGACACGATGAAAGGATTCTGCTTGCTATTTTTCTCAATTAAGAGACGCAATCCTCAGCCCACAAGCTTCAGAGATCAGCTTTGCGCGCGCTATCAAGTTTGCACTTTATTTAGAACACGCAAACCTACTGTTATTCTCAAACTGTGGTCCACGTACCACAAGTAGTACGCAGGCTCTCGCTAGACGTACACCAAAAAAAGCCTATGATTAAAGTACAGTGTTTTATTTTCCTATCTTTAAACATAGTGTTACTGGTCAAACTGTGTGTAATGTTACAGTGGCAAAAAATATTGAATATACTTGTTAAATAAAACGGTCTACTACACTACTGTTTTTTAATGTTGGTCATTATGGTGGTACTTGGAGAGAGAAGTGTTTTCAGGGGTGGTACTTGGTGAAACAGATTTGAGAACCACTGCTTTAGTAGATCAGTCCCTTATCTCTGGACCACAGTCCTCATGTATAATTTTATACACACTGTACGCTACCTTTATATGCACACAATATTTTTGTAATAATCCGGATGTTCTTTATACTTTCAAAACTTCTGAGAAACACCTTTTCAGATGCCAATTCACAATCAAAGTCATTTTCAAGGTAGCAAAAACCATGGCACATGCCTGTGTGAATCTGAAAATTGGGTCATATACCTAATATGCTCATGTATCACAAAGGATTGTGGGATTTGTTATTCATAGTATTATTATTTGTAAAAGAAAATGTATTCGAGAATTGTTATAGCTGCTTTATAATTAAGTTAGTTTTAAACGAGAAAAGCAATAGTAAAAATGTCCAGAATCCAGACGGTGATGCGGATCAGCCCCAAAATGTAATCGTTCGAAACTCTCCCCATAACCTTTTGAGCCATCGACAGCGGAATGAAAAAAAGTGTGTGAGGCCATCTGGCATACATACAGTAGGGTTATCCCGATACCAATATTTTGGTACCGGTACCAAAATGTGTTTCAATAGTTTTCAAAATAAAGGGGGCCACAAAAAAACAACAAATCTTACGATACATTCAACATAAGTTTGTTATTGCAATCAAAGAACAATGTTGACATGAAATGAAATAGTGAACATACTAGACCAGTGGTCCCCAACCTTTTTGTATCCGCGGACCGGTCAACGCTTAATAATTTGTCCCGCGGCCCGGGGGGAGGGGGGTGTCCTTTTTTTTTTTTTTTTTCCTTCTTTGTCATGAAAAAGGGACGTTTTTGTCATGAAAAAGGGAGGTTTTTGTGGTTGGTGCACTAATTGTAAGTGTATATTGTGTTTTTTATGTTAATATAATAAAACAAAAATAAAAAAATTCCTTTTTTTTTTTTTTTTTTAATAAAAAATTCTTCTGCGGCCCGGTGGTTGGGGACCACTGTACTAGACAACCTCTCTTTTAGTAGTAAGTAAGCAAACAAAGGCTCCTAATTTACAGTATCTGGTTGACGTATGCAGTAACATATTGTGTCATTTTCCATTCTATTATTAATCTACAAGGGATGGCGTGGCGCAGTGGAAGAGTGGCTGTGCGCAACCCGAGGGTTCCTGGTTCAATTCCCACCTAGTACCAACCTCGTCACGTCCGTTGTGTCCTGAGCAAGACACTTCACCCTTGCTCCTGATGGGTGCTGGTTAGCGCCTTGCATGGCAACTCCCTCCATCAGTGTGTGAATGTATGTGTGAATGGGTAAATGTGGAAATAGTGTCAAAGCGCTTTGAGTACCTTGAAGGTAGAAAAGCGCTATACAAGTACAACCCATTTATCATTTATTTACTTGTTAATTTACTGTTAATATCTGCTTACTTTCTGTTTTAACATGTCATATCTACACTTCGGTTAAAATGTAATTATCACCAAAAACTTACACCTGGGCATAGGTTGACTGGAAACACTAAATTGTCCCTAGTGTGTGAATGTGAGTGTGATTATTGTCTGTCTATCTGTGTTGGCCCTGCCATGAGGTGGCGACTTGTCCAGGGTGTACCCCGCCTTCCGCTCAAATGCAGCTGAGAGAAGCTCTAGCACCCCCCGCGACCCCGAACGAGACAAGCGGTAATAAATAGATGGATGGACTTATTCTTCTATTAATTGGATAAGTTTTGGGTGATACTACAAATTCTGGTATAAATCTAATAATAAGTAGTTACAGGATCATACATTGGTCATAATTAAAGTTCTCATGTGTCCAGGGACATATTGTCTGACCTTATAAACAATAAAAAATGAAAAAAATGTTGTGATAATACAAACTATCCTTGTAGTATCGACTGTATACGGCTCTTGTACTTGGTATCCTTACAGTCGATGTCTGTGTAGATCCACCCATGGCATTTGTTTACATTGAAGAGCGCTAGCTTGCTATTAGCTGTTAGCTCTTGTATCTTCCTACGGTGTGTAGTCAAGCATGTTTAGCTATTCCCCGTCCTGCAGGGATGATACTTGTAAGAAGCACACTTTATTTGTCGCCATGGAGGCAAGGATTAGTGATTTAGAAATAGCTAAAACACTGCTGACTGCGGACGGACGTTATCCGCTAGCTAGCTATGTTTTAAAGTACTTCTTGTAGAGCGGCGCTTCAGTGTTTACAGCTTTATCTTTTTTGTAAGTTTTTAAGCCAAAATGCGTCCATTTTCCCTTTTCTGTTTCCACACTGTGTCTGCTTGAAAGTACTCCGTGCGTGTGCATTGCCTAGCATGCGCCTCTGCTCGTTTTACCAGCACCGTCATATCCGGAGGGGGAAAAAAAAAGTACCGGTATTTTTCAGAAGTTTTTCATTTATTAGTACCACGTTAATTTTAGTACCGGTATAGACTTAGACCTAGACCATATCGAACAACTCTAACACAAACACACAGAAATGTTAACGTAAGGTAACGCAAATGTAATCAGTTGTTTCTTAACCCATTTCGGACATTTCCTGAAAGTCTCATGAAAATCCGCAAAAAAAATGTTGAGTTATGTTTCTAACTATTTAACTAACTGTGAAACCAACAGCAACTATTGCATAACTTTGTGGCAGAAGTAAAAGGCCTTGAAGCCGTTTACACAAAAGAAAAGCAGTTTTTTATTTTGTTCCCTTTGTCTACCCAAAATGACTCCAACCATGACCTTAAAACCAAGGTAAGTACTGAAATGTGATAATGCCGTACGGTTACACCCTTATTACACTTGCACAATTTCAGCCTTCTGCAACGGTGGTTCTCAAAATGTTTTCACTACGTACCACTTCAGAAAAGACTTGGCTCTCCAAATACCACCATAATGACCAACATTAAAATACAGAAGCGTAGTATGCCTAAGTATTCATTAAAAACGTGGCAGAAGTTTTATTTGACAAGTTTATTTTATATTTTTGGCCATTGTAACATTACACACAGTTTGAACAGTAACACTGTGTTTGAATACAAGAAATAAAAACACTGTACTTAAATAATGAATAAAATAAAATTAATTGCACACAAAAGTGTGGGATACCCCAAATGGAACCTGCGTACCACTACAGCTTAGTCAGTGTTCTACAATAACCAGAAGTTAAAGTTTGCACCGGAGGCTAATGTATTGTCCTCAGGTGTGAATAGATACAGTCGTGGTCAAAAGTTTACATACACTTGTAAAGAACATAATGTCCTGGCTGTTTTGAGTTTCCAATCATTTCTACAACTCTTATGTTTTTGTGATAGAGTGATTGGAGCACATACTTGTTGGTCACAAAAAAACATTCATGAATTCTGGTTCTTTTATTCATTTATTATGGGTCTACTGAAACTGTGACCAAATCTGCTGGGTCAAAAGTATACATACAGCAATGTTAATATTTGGTTACATGTCCCTTGGCAAGTTTCACTGCAATAAGTCGCTTTCGGTAGCCATCCACAAGCTTCTGGCAAGCTTCTGGTTGAATTTTTGACCACTCCTCTTGACAAAATTGGTGCAGTTCAGCTACATTTGTTGGTTTTCTGACCTGGACTTGTTTCTTCAGCATTCTCCACACATTTAAGTCAGGACTTTGGGAAGGCCATTCCAAAACCTTAATTCTAGCCTGATTTAGCCATTCCTTTACCACTTTTGACGTGTGTTTGGGGTCATTGTCCTGTTGAAACATCCAACTGCATCCAAGACCCAACTTCCAGGCTAATGATTTTAGGTTGTCCTGAAGAATTTGGAGGTAATCCTCCTTTTTCATTGTCCCATTTTCTCTCTGTAAAGCACAGTTCCATTGGCAGCAAAACAAGCCCGGAGCATAATACTACTACCACCATGCTTGACGGTAGGACTGGTGTTCCTGGGATTAAAGGCCTCACCTTTTATCCTCCAAATATGTTGCTGGGTATTATGGCCAAACAGCTCAATTATAGTTTCATCTGACCACAGAACTTTCCTCCAGAAGGTCTTATCTTTGTCCATGAGATGTTAGTTGAAACAAAAATTGAGCCATTTGGCCACAATACACAGCAATATGTTTGGAGGACAAAAAGTGAGGCCTTTATTCCCAGGAACAATAGAATGGCCTTCCCAAAATCCTGATTTAAACGTGTGGACACGAAGAAACAAGTCAATCTCAGAAAACCAACACATTCAGCTGAACTGCATTTTGTGAAGAGGATTGGTTAAAAATTCAACCATAAACTTGTGAGTGGCTACCAAAAGCGCCTTATTGCAGTGGGAGGGGGACATGTAACTCAATATTAACATTGCTGTATGTATACTTTTGAAACAGCAGATTTGGTCACATTTTCAGTAGACCCATAATAAATTCATTAAAGAACCAAACTTCATGAATGTTTTTAGTGACCAACATGTATGTGCTCCAATCACTCTGTCACATTACTGTAGAAATTATTGGAAACTCAAGACAATCATGAAAATATGTTCTTTACAAGTGCATATAAACTGTTGACCACAACTGTACATTTCGGAATAAAATGTTAATCCCCAAATGTAAAACTACAAAAAATAGAATGCTGACTTAGTAACTTTCCTTGAAAGTGTTCATACTGTAGATACTCTAGCCATAAGTGTGTAGACACATGCAACAGCCATTGCAAACATGCTTTGAGAACCAGCTTGCTGGCAAACAATAGCCGATCGAGTTGCTGTGTCAAGGTTGGGCTTGCCATGTGGGCGTGGTTTAAAGTCCTGCTTCTTGCTCCTTGAAATGTGACTGCAGAGCCGCATGCTTGTGTGAGAGTGTGCTAAGGACTCACATAACTGTGCCTGCAACTGGCGCCAGCAAACTCGAGCTCTCCGAAGGCATCGGTGGGACACTCTGTGGTGTGCTTGCTACTGTCCCACAGGTGGACAGCATCCGGGGACTCCTCGGTCTCTTCTTTCTCCTCAGGGAAAGTGTTATGCAAGTTCCGCACGCCACCACAAAGACACAGCTCTCCATCACTGACAAAACACACACACAAGGATTGTCATCCCACGATTTTGAATGTCTCTGTTCCATTGCCAACCTTGTCTCTTCATTATTAGGTAAAAACGCTAATGAAGTGTAAACCCTATAAGATAGGATCGTTCATCAACTAAAAAGTATGTTTCATACATCTTTGAGTTTTTCTCTGGGTGGGCGATGAGGCAAACTTTGTAAAGTAAATACAGGGCCACCACTAACGATACTGATGTTTGTTACGTCTCGTCTTGATTACTGTAACGTGTTATTTTTGGGCCTCCCTATGTCTAGCATTAAAAGATTACAGTTGGTACGAAATGCGGCTGCTAGACTTTTGACAAGAACAAGAAAGTTTGATCATATTGCGCCTATACTGGCTCACCTGCACTGGCTTCCTGTGCACTTAAGATGTGACTTTAAAGGTTTTACTACTTACGTATAGGGATGATGTTTGATAAGAAATTATCAAGTTTGAGCCCATTATCAAATACTCTCATCGAACCGATTCCTTATCGATTCTCTTATCGAATCCAGATAGGTTGTTGTATATGAAGAAAAACACAATATTTGTTTTAACAAAAGCTCACTTTTATTTTATAAGAAAAAAGTTAAATAAATATTGACTGTTACCCATCTAAAAAAATATATGACTGTTGTTACCCAAAGTATATTAAGTGGGATTTTTCAGAAAAAAATATATATACAGTAACACAAAAACAACCTGTGTCTGTGATCACTTTAGGTGTAAAAATAATAATATAGTGTTAAATAAAACCAGTCCTTTGGGCACAAAACTGAAAATAATACCGCTCTCCTAAAAGTGAGCTTCTGCTGCTATTGGAACATACCAACTACACACACTATGACACTAAGAACACCACTGTCATCAATCAACAATTATTTCCCCCTTACATGAGAGCGAAGCCTGGCAATAATTGCATAATGCCTGTTCTGCCCTCACTATACGTGTTGAGGTTATACAGCATGGCAGACAGCTAACAAACAATCCAAAGCAGATTAATCCATTTAGGCTCTTTATTGTTGTTGATCTTGCTTTGTCTTTTCCTATCTTTACTTTTATCTTGCACTTTTTTTTAAACTGAAATACACACAATAACACATGTATAAGCTATGTGATTCAATTAACATACTGAAATGTAATACATAATATGTAAATATTAGCTTCACACAAATATACATTACTATCATCAAACAAATACTTCTGAGTGTTGAAACTATTTCGATGGTGGATATATATGACTGGCAGCCATCTTAAGTCCTCAAAACATCCATTGAAATAGTGCATAAAAATCGTTTTTCAATAAACATCTTAGTATCAAATTTAAACAGTTTACACCTTAATATTGAGTTACATAAACAAGTTAAACAGTTTACTTACAGACTTATCTTTTCCAAGGCTTGTAAGAGTTAACACAACTTGTCTACTTCTCAATTGTCTCTACCCGGAAGTGCCCAGACTAATGACGCGTAGTATTTTCATATCGCCACAAGGTGTCAGTAAGAGTCTACAATCAAATGGGCATAACATTGCAGGTTCCACAGGGCATTTCCTGTACGTGGGAAGGGATTCGTCCCTAAGGATTCGAATAAATAACCAACTATTTTTCTTTACTATAGTGCAGGGTTTTTCAACCTTTTTTGAGCCGAGGCACATTTTTTGCGTTGAAAAAATACAGAGGCACACCACCAGCAGAAATCATTAAAAAACAAAACTCAGTTGACAGTAAAAAATTGTTGTCGCAATTGTTGGATATGACTTTAAAGCATAACCAATTATGTATCACTATAGATCTTGTCTCAAAGTAGGTGTACTGTCACCACCTGTCACATCACACCCTGACCTATTTTGACTTTTTTGCTGTTTTCGTGTTGTCTTGCGCTCCTATTTTGCTGGCTTTTTGTCTTTTTTTGGTATTTTCCTGTAGCAGTTTCATGTCTTCCTTTGACCGATATTTCCCGCATCTACCTTGTCTTGGCAATCAAGAATATTTATGTTGTTTATATCCTTCTTTGTGGGGACATTGTTGATAGTCATGTCATGTTCGGATGTACATTGTGGAGGCCATCTTTGCGCTGCAGTAAGTCTTTGCTCCACAGTTAGTCTTTGCTGTCGTCCAGCATTCAGTTTTTTTTACTTTGTAGCCAGTTCTTTTTTTGTTTCGTTCTGCATAGCCTTCCCTAAGCTTCAATGCCTTTTCTTAAGGGCACTCGCTTTTTGAATATTTTTGGTTTAAGCAATAGACACCTTTTTACCTGCACGCTGCCTCCCGCTGTTTCCCACGTCTACAAAGTAATTAGCTACCTGCTGCAACCTACTGAGATGGAAGCGTATTACACGGTTACTCTGCCGAGCTCTAGACCACACCAACACTCAACAACAACACATCATCTGCAGACTAGAATTACTGGTTTGCAAAAAATTATTTTTAACCCACATCAGTGAAATTAGATAATCTCCCACGGCACACCTGACTGTAACTCACGGCACAGTAGTGTGCCGCGGCACAGTGGTTGAAAAACACTGCTATAGTGGCCTCGATAACAGGAACCGGTTCTCAAAAAGGGATTCGAGTCCATGGAATCGGTTCTTTTCTTATCGAACAACCGGGAGCACCGATTTCGAACATCATCCCTACTTACGTATAAAATATTACACGGTCTAGCTCCATCCTATCTTGCTGATTGTATTGTACCATATGTCCCGGCAAGAAATCTGCGTTCAAAGAACTCCGGCTTATTAGTGATTCCCACAGCCCAAAAAAGTCTGCGGGCTATAGAGCGTTTTCTATTCGGGCTCCAGTACTCTGGAATGCCCTCCCGGTCTGGAATGCCCTCCCGGTAACAGTTAGAGATGCTATCTCAGTAGAAGTATTTAAGTCCCATCTTAAAACTAATTTGCATACGGTAGCCTTTAAATAGAGCCCCCCTTTTAGACCAGTTGATCTGCCGTCTCTTTTCTGCTCTGCCCTCCTCACCTCCGTGGAGAGGTTATTATGTTGACCACAGATGATGCACTAGCTGTTCAAAGTCGAGACCTGGGGTGGACCACTTATCTGTGCATCAGTTAGGGACGTCTCTGCGCTGCTGACATGTCTCCACTCAAAGTGATCCCCTGCTGCCCCCCACTATGGACTGAACTCTCATACTAATATGTTAGATTCACTATGGACTGGACTCTCACACTATTAACTAGTTCCACTCAACGTCCATTGCACCGGTCGTCCAGAGAGGGAAGGGGGTTGGGGGGGCATCCCCACATCTGCGGTCTCCTCCAAGGTTTCTCATTGTATCCCATTGTGTTATGACACACGCACGTTCCGTTTTTCCATCTTCTGCGGTAGCACTCAACAGTTTCACTCTGAGCGCGTCCAGACACGCACCCAAACAACGCTCCCACACACAGCAGGAGAGATTCATCAATCAAGACACCTGGCACTGATTTTGGACGACAGCATAAAGAGCCTCGCCGCTGACTCCTCGTCGTCGGAACGTTGCTTTTTGCTTGCAGTAAGCCTTTCGTATCTGACTCTCCACCAGTGATCCTTTCCTGTGCTTGTTTTCCTCCTACCTTGTTTTTGATCTCCTTCGTCTCTCCTTCATCCCACAGTCCCTGCCTCCATTCCCGCTGCCATACTCCCCGGAACCCTGATTGCCTTCCTGATTCCCCGACACATTGCCTGGACTTTGGACGCTCTGTCCTACAACACGACCACGCCTGGACACCGGACTTCTTTGCCTTCTCCCTCTGGATTTGTATTCCACCATTCAACACGCATGACAACATTCTTTACGGTATCTTCATATGTTAATTCCAGCACATAGTTCACATTCAAACACATAGTAGCATACACACCCTATGTAATCATAAATCACTCAATAAATATTGAGTTTGCACTTCCGTTGTTGTGCCGTCTCCTTCCCCCGTCTTCGCCTTAACACATTGGGTTGCGTTTTTTCTTGCCCTGATGTGGGATCTCAGCCAAGGATGTTGTTGTGGCTTGTGAAGCCCTTTGAGACACTTGTGATTAAGGGCTATATAAATACACTTTGATTGAGTGATATCAATACTTTTTACTTAAAATCTGTCAAGATCACTGAATTTTTTTGACTTTTATCTGCTGGTCGTGGTAATACCCAGAATAGGATTTTAGGCAAACATACAACATCCATCCATCCATTTTCTACCGCTTATTCCCTTTGGGCTCGTGGGGGGCGCTGGTGCCTATCTCAGCTACAATCGGGCATATTTGTGAAAAATGTATCAAACAAAAACATTTTTTCTGGGCCAAGACCGATTATTTGTAGTCAAGGAGGCCCTTAACTGATATTTAGAGCTGAGGCACAAGACATTGATACAACGTTGATTATTTATCTTAAAGGTAGAATATATGTAGAATATATTTATACTATTCATATATCATACATTATATATATAATATTATATTATTTATTATCATTATTTATTATTATCATTGTCTATTGTGAGGGAACTGTGGTGCTGAATTTCCCCCAGGGATCAATAAAGTACTTTCTATTCTATTCTATACATACATGTCCTTTAAAACTGACCTTAAAACAATGTTGCAAAATGCTTGTATTTGAAAATTGAGAACTTTGGATCCATGTTGCTGGTTGGGAAATTACCAATTTCAATGGTCAAATCAACGTCACAATCTGACATTGAGTAAACGTGATCAAAAAGCATGTTGTTTCAACGTATGTGTGTTGTAAAATATTGGTTGGAAAATGACCAAAATTCAATGGTCAAATCAACGTCAGGACCAGACATTGATTAAACGTTGTAGAAAAGCATGTTGTCCCAAAATTATGTTTGATTTGCTCAACGTCAGGACCGAATTCAACAAGTTCTCAACAAAGTTTCAATGTCTTGCGCCTGCTGGGAACTGAATGTGGCGTGGCACGATGCCACGGCATTTTTATTACCACCACACCTTGAAAATGAGGTTGTTGTTTTTTACCTGAAAACTAAATTAAAGTAATGTATTATATTGTATCCCCCAGAAGAAATCACAGAAAGTAAACAAGCACACACATTACTACTGGACCTATCAATGATAATGTAAGATTATGAACATCCCAACAAAAAACTATTGTTGTAGCGTAAACGTAAGGTAATGGAATGGAATTTATCCGGATCAGCGTACATGCCAGCCCTCCCGGATTTTCCGGCAGACTCACAAAATTCAACGCCTCTCCCAAAAACCTCCCGGGACAAATTTTCTTCCGAAAATCTCCCGAAATTCAGGCTGAGCTGGAGGCCAGGGGTCCTCCAGCTCCATGAGAACCTGACTCAGCAATGTTGTGACCCTCTTAAACAGGAAAATACTGCCATCTACTGTACATAGAATAGAATAGAATGTAAATATATTCTACATTTAAGTGCAGTCAAGGAACATGCATTAGGGAGTCTGTTCTGAAGCCCACAGTAAAGAGACGTAACTTCATCACATCGCCTGGTTATTGACTCCAACCCAATATATTACACCATCGACGAGCAAAATGAAGAAATACGCTTGCAAGTTCCAGAACGATTGGAAACAAGAATTTCAGTTTATCCAGGAGAGTTCGAAGGGGAAGGAGTATGTTGCCTGTAAATTTTGTAGAACAGACTTCTCCATTGAACACGGCAGCCGAACGGATATACTCGGCCATGAACGGTCAGCGAAGCACAAATCGTCCGCAGCGCAGCATTGTTCACAACCCAGTATTATGGGCCACCTTGCAAAATATAGACCCGATGGTGTAACTTATGCTGAGACAAGGACGGCTCTGCTGATAGTTGGAAGCAACATCCCGTTCTCCTATGCGGATGTCTACAACAAATCCGTGATATATGTTCCCGGATTCGGAGATCGCTCGCCAATACGCAAATGGAAGAACAAAAGTTACTCAAATAGTGAAAGGTAAGTGTTGTTGTTGTTTTTTTGTAACCAGTAAGCACAGTACAGTTAGCAGAACAACTGTGTTTTTATTACTGTGTATTTGATAGGTGCCGTCGGAAATTCAACTATTTCTTTCATTTATATATATAATAAAATCAATATATATAGCTAAAATTCACTGAAAGTCAAGTATTTCATACATATATATATATTTATATATAGTTACATATATATATATATATATATATATATATATATATATACATACATACAGGTATATATGAAATATATATGAAATACTAGAGTTGGTGAATTATACTCCTCCCCTCTTAACCACGCCCCCTCCCCAACCACGCCTCCGTCCCACCCCTGACCACCCCTCCACACCCACCCCCACCTCCCAAAATCGGAGGTCTCAAGGTTGGCAAGTATGCGGATCAGACCCCAAATCTCTACAAATATTAGTTGTTTCTTATCCCATTCTGGACACTTCCAGAATGTTTTATGAAAATCTGCCCATAACCTTTTGAGTTATTGACTAACTAACTGACTGACAGACAAACCAACTGCAACGATTACATAACCTTCTGGCGTAGGTAGTAACAAGTAGTATTGACGATCACAATAATGGTTGCTTATTCAGAAACAAGGTCCGAACCTTTGATAATCCCAGACCGGATCATTTAACAAGAACAAATACTTAGTCAAAGACAAATGATCACTAGATACTGTAGTTGCAACGTGTGATGAAAGTTGTTTTTGCATTGATATTTTCAGATATTTACCTGGACGAGTCTTCAACAAAAGCGGTGCACACTCGCTTCTTGATGATGTTGGGGATCCAGCTCTGAGCAGAAAATTGGTCTTTGTTAGCAAAAACATTTACAGTCTGCAGTTAAGTTAAGTCATATGCATCAACCTCCAAACTCAAAATCTCTTTTTGAGTTTGTTTGTAAATTGTGTTTGCCTCATAGTATCAATATTTGCATATCCTAAACTGCACACACTCGGGTCGTCCCGATACCAATGTTTTGGTACCTGTATAAGTACCAAAATGTATTTCGATACTTTGATACTTTTCTAAATAAAGGGGACCACAAAAAATGGCATTATTGGTTTTATTTTGCCCCAAAAATCGTACAGTACATTAAACATGTTTCATATTGCAATTTTGTCCTTTAGTAAAGTAGTGAACATAAAAGACCTTTTTTCTTTTAGTAGTAAGGAAGCATACAAAGGCTCCCAAATTGTCTGCAGACATATGCAGTAACAAATTGTGTCTCTTATTTAGTCCAAATTATAAAGGACAAGCTGTAAAAATTGATTATTAATCTACTTGTTCATTCACTGTTAATACCTGCTTACTTTCTCTTTTAACATGTTCTATCGACACTTTTGTTAAATTGTAACAAACACTTATTCTTCTAATGTTTGGATGCTTTACTTGGATGATGCCACGAATTTGGGTATTGATCCGATACCAAGTAGTTACAGGATCCTACAATGGTCATCATTTAAGTCTTCAAGTGTCCAGGGACGTATTTCCTTAGTTTATAAGCATATTATACATTAAAAAAAAAAAAAAAAAAGATTTTGTGATGCGAAAAAATACTTATCGTTAAACAATCCCAGTACTTTTTAGAGGCGGTATAGTACCGAATTCTTTCATCTCCGTAATATCGCTAAAATTCGCTCCATTCTGTCCACTAAAGACGCTGAGATCATTATCCATGCGTTTGTTACGTCTCGCCTCGACTACTGTAACGTATTATTTTCGGGTCTCCACATGTCTAGCATTAAAAGATTACAGTTGGTACAAAATGCGGCTGCTAGACTTTTGAGAAGAACAAGAAAGTTTGATCACATTACGGCTATACTGGCTCACCTGCACTGGCGTCCTGTGCACTTAAGAAGTGACTTTAAGGTTTTACTACTTACGTATAAAATACTACACGGTCTAGCTCCAGCCTATCTTGCCGATTGTATTGTACCATATGTCCCGGCAAGAAATCTTCGTTCAAAGGACTCCGGCTTATTAGTGATTCCCAAAGCCCCAAAAAAGTCTCCGGGCTATAGAGCGTTCTCATTTCGGGCTCCAGTACTCTGGAATGCCCTCCCGGTAACAGTTCGAGATGCCCCCTCAGTAGAAGCATTTAAGTCTCACCTTCAAACTCATTTGTATACTGTAGCCTTTAAATAGACTCCCTTTTTAGACCAGTTGATCTGCCGTTTCTTTTCTTTTTCTCCTATGTCCCACTCTCCCTTGTGGAGGGGGTCCGGTCCGATCCGGTGGCCATGTACTGCTTGCCTATGTATCGGCTGGGGACATCTCTGCGCTGCTGATCCGTCTCCGCTTGGGATGTTTTCCTGCTGGCTCCGCTGTGAACGGGACTCTCGCTGCTGTGTCAGATCCGCTTTGGACTGGACTCTCGCGACTGTGTGGAACCATTATGGATTGAACTTTCACAGTATCATGTTAGACCCGCTCGACATCCATTGCTTTCCTCCTTTCCAAGGTTCTCATAGTCATCATTATCACCGACGTCCCACTGGGTCATTATTGTCACCGACGTCCCACTGGGTGTGAGTTTTCCTTGCCCTTATGTGGGCCTACCGATGATGTCGTAGTGGTTTGTGCAGCCCTTTGAGACACTAGTGATTTAGGGCTATATAAGTAAACATTGATTGATTGATCGATTGAATATTATTTGTTAGTATCGCCGGTATTATACGAGTCCCGGTATATCGTATAACCCTATTACACACTTATATTTGTGTTCTGGCAATGTGCGCTAAATAAAAAGGAGGAAAGAGTGCAGAGAAACTACCCTTAAGACGACCCTGTTTATTAGGGATGTGAATCTTTGGGCACAAAACGATTTTATCCGATTCTGATTCCTGGGGTGACGATTTGATTTAGAGACCCATGGGCAACGCTTACTCCATATAGCATAGACAGATGTGTTTGTCGTCATCGACTGGAAGAATCGCCAGGCACACGACCCTCCACTTCTCCCAAGAGACCATTCAATAAAGTCAAATACCAATAAGACATTGCCTCCTTCTCACAGCCATTTATGCGTAGCTGTGCCAGTTTACGCATACCTCTCAAACCTGCTCAATATAGACTCAAATACTGACTAAATGATTATATTTGCCTCTTCTTCTCCAGGTATATCTGGCAGCAAATGTTTCATCAGAACATACAGGTTCACCCGAATCCGAACCTCTCGTCCAAGAAACCTTGTCAATTTTGTTTCGAGACCAGTTGGTCAATTCTATTGTTTAGATTTTTGAGAGCAATGCAAAAAAGGGTTCCAAGACAGTTAAGACGAGATGAGACAAAGTAAATAACGCAGAGTGAAGAGAAGCAGTACCAGCTTTCAAAATGTCCTTTTTAGGGTTAATTAATTGGATTCTTGCGTGTGTGTCAAAAGGCTAATCTGTCTCTACTTTTGGATGGTAAGAAACATTTTAATGACAAAATGCTAAAAAAAAATTGCACCTTTTCAAAAACCTATATTGAATATTTATTTATTTTAGATCTCTTTCCCTGAATTTTTGTCCAAGCTCGATACTTGGCTACAGCTTCATAAATTTTTGGGGTAAAATTCTGTGCCCTAGAGACTCTCATGATGGATTGCAGGTTTTCATTTATGAGATGACTCTCATGCAATGTTTCTAAAGATAGTATATACTGTACAGGCCAACATTTTGCACACACCTTCTCATTTCTATGCCTTTTCTTTATTTTCATGACTATTTACATTTTAGATTGTCAATGAAGGCATCAAAACTATGACACCTGTGAAGTGAAAACCATTTCAGGTGACTACTTCTTGAAGCTCATCGAGAGAATGCCAAGAGTGTGCGAAAAAGTAATCAGAGCAAAGGGTGGCTATTTTGAAGAAACTAGAATATAAAACATATTTTCAGTTATCTCACCTTTTTTTGTTAAGTACATAACCCCACATGTGTTCAATCATAGTTTTGATGCCTTCAGTGACAATTTACAATAATCATGAAAATATAGAAAACCCATTGAATGGGAAGGTTTTTCAAAACTTTTGGCCTGTACTGTATATCATGGCCCATCTAATATACGTGTCACTATATTGATGAACAGATGTGTTCTGGGCCAGTCATCTGTGGCCGTTTTTTTTCCTGTCCTGGACTAAATCTGCATAACAGTTTTTATGTAAACTCCACTCGCGTGGATGGACATTTTGTTTAACAATGGTGTGGAGGAAATGTGAATTCAAAGGGGAACTGCACTTTTTTTGGAATGTTGCCTATCGTTCACAATCATTATAAGAGACAAGAACACAGATGCCTTTTTTTTTTTTTTTTTAAAGATAAAGATCGGTTTGAAGATGTGGCTAATGGGGGTCACCGTTGTAGCCTTCAAAGCCCTCTAAAACAACTTCAAAAAACCCTCTATCAACATTTTATATACACAATGCAAGTATATACTGTATATAATGTAGTAACATACACTTTCACAACAATGTAATATGTACAATATTTACAGTATTTTGGTCATTGTAATCATTGACTGATTTCTTTAGCGCATTTATTTCTGTTTCCATAGCAGCTCACTTCCAACTAATGGCACCAAATGTGTGTTCCTACCTCCGGAATGAAACACGAGTGTGTTTTAATCATGGCAAATTTGGTAACAGACAACAAAGACGACTATTTTTGGACAAATGAGGATTCACAACCTTATCTTTTTGAAGCTGAATATACTGAAGATGAACTGCTTGTTATAGAAATGAGCACAAAAGAAGGGTGAGACGTTGGAGCAGACAGAAGCCAAGAGACTGAAAGCTGTAAATGTGGAATTTGTAGCCAAATTATTTCGACGTGGAATGCTTACCAAAATAAATCGGGGGGAAAACGTTCCCGGTCAGCTGGACCAAACAAACAACTGTCCATCGAGTGAGTCACTCTGTCATTCATGAGACACACTACACGTCATGCGTGCTATTACAACTACATACGCGTTCTGGCTAGCTGTGTACAAACAACACATGAAATGTGGGCTAATACTTTACAGAAACTGTTCATGTTTTCAGTCAGTACAGATTGGTGTCTTACTGCAGTGTTGTGCATCATAAACCCAAAGGAGTTTTGTGCCGACGTTGAAGTTAGCTTATCTCTTTCTGTAGCCAGCTTTAACGGCTACAGATGTGTTACAACGCTAGAAAAACAGTTACTCAATGTTCGCTCTTTTAATAACAACGTCGCTACAGTTTGGGTATTATACAGGTTACAGAATGTAAATGAAGTATTGACGTTTTTGTAATGCATTTATAAAGCTAATTAGAGGTAGAATTGATTGCTCCCATTAGCTGCATTGCTAGCCACCTAGAACGAGCCAATGTTTACAAATTTGACTGAAAAAAAAAATGTTTGTCTTGTTGGCTCTCATTGATGAATGGATCATAGGCAAAAATCCCCCCCGACCCCCAAAAAAGGGCAGTTCCCCTTTAGATAACCGTTGCAAATGTTTGCCTTAAAGTTGTATTTTCCGACAGTTTGAGAGTCATTGAATGTGTTCTGTCTTGTGATTGAAATGGAAAAGGAGGGCAAGACTTAAAGCCCCTGTTGTGTGCTTTAATGAAGTTGTAAATGTTGATTTGGCTTGATTGTTCCTTTAAATAAAGTGATGGTTGGTCGACCACGTCCTCGTCATCCTTTAAACATGCGGGGCAAAAGCCACAATATCTTGTATCTACACAAAAACATCACAATCCAGGAGATTCGTAACTAATATCTGTGAGTCTGCCAAAGTAGTCCCATACGCAAGTGATCCCCAACCACCGGTCCGGGGACAAGGCACCGGTCCCTGAAACATTTGCTACCGGGCCGCACAGAGACATTAAATAATTTATAACCGACCGTATTTTCTCATACTTAACTTTCGGCAGTCCCAGCAGACACACCAATAAGCTTGATCATAGATGTATTATAAAAATCCTTATACGAAGTCGCCATTTGCTATATTTGTTACATCTTGGTTACACAGGACAATGCACATTAATAAACATACAATGTAAAGGTGCCAAATCGCAGCCAAAAGTTAGGTTCCATCTTTAGTCCGCGGCATGTCGATGGCTTAAGGATGAGGGCAGATCAGGAACAAAGTGACCATGGTAGTAAAAGTGCATACGGCAGATGGAGAAATGCTAAATTGTTGCATATAACAATTGTCCTGAAGGAACAAAATAAAAATCTCCTTTGGTCTAGTAATTTAAAGTATACTTGGCAACCCTCCCGAATTTTTCGGGAGACTCCCGAATTTCAGGGCCCCTCCCAAAAATCTCCCGTACAACCATTCTCCCGAATTTCTCCCGTTTTTTAGCCGGACCTGAGTAAGGACAGCCTGTCGTCACGTACACTTTTCCTCCATATAAACAGCGTGCCGGCCCAGTCACGTTATAACATCTACGGCTTTTGAAGAGTGCACAAGTGCACACACAACAAGAAGGAGGCTATTATATATTTTAATTTTCCTGAGGGAACTCTCCTGAAGGAATCAATAAAGTACTAGCTATCTATCTATGTCTCTGTTATCCATAGGTTTATCTATAACCCACAAAGTAAGCAGGCACAGAGCTATTTCTCAGTGTGTGTTTATTTCAGCCAGCACGTTAATTCACTGACACACAACATCCGGAATCACATCATGCATTGCTTCAAAACTACGGCAAGTAGTAATGCTCAGAAAAAGATAGTGACAGAGAATAGAACGAGGATGGACAATCCAACCCTGAACTAACTCCTTTCCTGCAAATTAAATTTCACAGATGCTGCCCATACCTATGCTCCTTTAAAGGATGTGCTACTGGCTGCAAAGCATTGCACTTTCAAATACAACGATGAGTAGAGAGGAGTTTTATGTATTTATTTTAAATATGTACATATTTCTTATATATATATATATATATATATATATATATATATATATATATATATATATATATATATATATATATATATATATATGTAACGGTGTAGAAAACAGAATATCCTTATGCTTGATTGAATTATGAATGAAGTGTTGCAACAGCGCCTGTTGCTGGCGAGAAGTGGTATGTAGGGTCACCTGTGGGAAGTGCTCAGAACTGTGACGCCTCCAAACTGGTGAGACACGTTTTTGTATTGTCCGGGATTGATTACTAATTAGTGAATATTGACTGTTTATATTTTGATTACGACTTTGTAACAGACACATAAAAAGTTTTGCTAATTGGTATTGACCAAAACTGTATCCTAGAGTGATATTTTAAAGACAATAACACACTTTTACTGTGTAAACTAATTGGTGATTATTGATGTGTTATTTAGAGAATCCCGTGACCCAAGTGGACTCACAATCTCACAATTTGCACTGTTTTACAGGTAATATTATATTTAATGCCACTCTGTTTGTTTGGCTGTTCACATATTTGTCCTCACTTATTTTTATGATGCTAATGCTAGCATGGCTAGGCCGCAGCCTGGTTTATCAACCGCATGGTTTGAAGCAGCCATTTTGGATGCGAGGTGTGTTTAGGGACATCCTGTAAAATGTAGTTTCTGTAAATTTACAGTGTATTTTGCAAATAAAAAGAAAGGATTATTGTTAATTTGAGCACACCATTGTCAGTACATGTGAAACCATTGAAGAAATTAATATGATAATTAGTATAAAGACTTGGTATAAACACTATACGATCACACCCAAATGTAACATGTTTTTTGTACAATGAAACTATGATTTGTTATGTCAAACATCAGAACTGTGACGCCTCCAAAATGAGAATCCTGTGACCCAAGTGGACTCACAATCTCACAATTTGCACTGTTTTACAGGACACTGTAATTAATGAAATTCATAATCCACCTGGTGCCAGTGATATGTTGAAGCGACAGCAGTGTGGAGCTGCATTTTGCCACATACAGTTGTGGACCGTCACATTGGTGCCGTGACCCGTCGAATTTAGCTCTTCACATCGGACCGGATCCATCTTTCTGGACAGCTTCTTCATTACGCCATCAGGTGGACAGGGTTCAAGCTGTGTGCACGGTGTCTGATTTGAGTGTTTTATCTGTGTTTTTTTTTGGTATCCATATTGTGAGTTTTATGCTATTTTATTTTGATATTTCAAAATGAGCTATTTAATGTTTGACACTAGTACACCTTTACATAGAAGTGTTGGCAGAGGTAGAGGGATCCCATTGGTGTTGCAGTTTGACAGTCCTGTTCAAGGGGATGTAGCTCATGTGGCGGGGGGTAGACAGGTTCCAGTAGAGGCTCACTCGGATAGTGGAGACAGGGTTCCTTCTCAGAGCCACCACATGAATACTACATTGAACACACAGGTTACTGCTACGCCAACAGCAGATCCCACTTTACAGTCACACGATGTAGTCAGCCAGATGAGTGACATTATAAGGCACGTTGACCAGCAGCTAGCTGACAGTATAGTTACACATCTAGGGCCAGCTCATACTATGCCGACACCTAGTGCCTCAGGTGTTTGTGACACGCCCATTAACACACTAACACAAGGTCAAGACTCCTCACAAGTGCGTCAAGTATCACACAGGAAGGTGAAAGAACCTCCGTCCTTTAGGGGAGATGACACGGACGCGGTGGATGTGCACGAATGGGAGGACCTGATGAGGAACTACATAAGGAGGTCTGACATCAACATGGAGAATCAGGCAGAAGAAATGCTTGTCCACCTCAGAGGCAGAGCAAGAGACATTGTGAAATTTGGCATGAGGAATAGTGGCATTGATGTTACAAAAAATCCAGATGCGATCTATAGCCTTCTTCGTAAGCATTTTGCTGCTGTGCCCTGCTCACCTCTTCCCCTGGCAGACTTCTACACAACGTTGCCGAAGGCAAATGAAGGTGCATACGACTACTGGCTGAGACTCAACCAAGCTGCTGACATTGCAGCTGACCGCCTCAAGGAACAAGGCAAGAATTTGGACTGCTCCGCCATTGAGGTGACACGAATGTTTATAAAGAATTGCCCCTCCAGAGATCTTTCCATGACATTCAGGTCAAAGACGATTGACAAGTGGTCGGCTGTGGAAGTCCAGGCTGTGCTGGATGAATATCACACAGAGTTGTGCTCAATGAATGCTGCTGAGATGAGTAGGAAGCCCAATGAATGTGTGTATTTGAACAATGTTGATATGCTTCACACTGCAGTTGGTCGTTCTGACACTAAAGAGGCTAACATGGCTAAGGGTACAGACCAGAATGCCTTTGAACGTGTCATAGCCATGTTAGAAAAGATTTTGCTGGAGCGGTCTGCTCAAGCCCGTACCCCTGTGGCCAGACCACCAAAGACACGGTTCTCCAGAATTATGGGTCTGGATAACTCGCCTTGTGCTCTTTGTGGTGACATGGCTCACTCTGCACTTTTTCACTGCCGTAGGGATGGACTCTGTTTTCAGTGCTATTCACCTGACCACGCCATGCGCGATTGTCCTGCTCAGGCGAGGTTCACGCCAGCTGCACAGTCGGAAAACTGATTGATCTGCACCAGGGGGAGGTCGGTGTAGATCCTCTTAATGATCCTCCCAGTAGTTTTTCTGATGATTTAGAGTCTATGTTTGAGTCACTCAGTTCCGACATACCCCCAGATAGAACAGTTGTTTTCCAAGGCACACACAGAATTCAGAAGTCTGATAGCTTGTTCTATACTACTGTCACATCAGGTGGTATTCCCCTGACAGCGATGATTGATAGTGGGTCTACAGGTTCCACATTAAGTGAGCGTGCTGTAGCGCGGTTGTTGGAGCACATTCCAAACATGAAGCGACACTCAACTGATGGTGTTGTCATTATTGGATGTGGTGGCCATCAAGTGACCCCTTCAGCTGTTTATGATGTGGAAGTGGTGGTGTATGAATGCAAGTTGGCTGTTCCCATGTTTGTTGTGCCTGGACAGACAGACGACATGATGCTGGGCAGTAATGTCATAAAAAAGATTCTTCAACTGATGAGAGGGACTGAGAGCTACTGGCGACTCATGTCAGAGCCTAGCACCGTCATTGATGAAGATTGCCACCGGTTCTTCTCTCTCCTTTCTAACACAGAGAAATGGAGGGGTGAAACTGTGCCTGACAAGGTTGGCACGCTGAAGCTTCAGCAATGTGTCATGCTCCAGCCGATGAGTGAACACCTTGTTTGGGGTAAGCTTCCTGCCTCAGCACCTTTGTCAGTTGGCAGCACAGTGATGATCAAACCGACCCAGTCACGGTGTAGATCAAGGTTGGTAGGGTGATTTCACCAATGTGGGGTGATCGATGCCTGCCTATGAAAATCATCAACCCCACCAGTGAGCCTGTGATGCTTAAGAAAAACTCAAAGCGAGCAGATGTGTTTTCCTGTGTTGCTGTTGAAGATTTGTCTCAGCCTGACCACATCCAAGTTCACTCCCAAGTTGTGTCTGCTGCTACAGAGGTAAAGTCTAAAGAGGACATCAAGGCAGCGCTGCACAGGCTTGGTCTGCAAGATCTGGATCTGGATGCTTGCGCTGTCTCCGACCTTTGGAGAGACAGGCTTTTCCGGCTCATCGAGAGACATGAGACAATCTTTTCGCGCAACAAGATGGACTGTGGGGAAGCATCTGACTTTGTGCACAAGATACATCTGGTGTATGAGAGGCCTTTCCGCCTGCCCTATCGCAGGGTGCCACCAAATTACTATGAGAAGCTAAAAACCGCTCTCAGTGAGATGGAAGAAAAGGGCATAATCCGGAAATCCACAAGTGAATATGCATCACCTTTGGTTCTTGTTTGGAAGAAAGATGGAAAATTGCGCATCTGCACTGATTTCAGATGGCTCAATGCGAGGACAGTGAGAGACGCACACCCACTGCCTCATCAGGCTGATGCTCTCGCCGCACTTGGAGGAAGTGTCTTTTTCTCCACCATGGACCTCACGTCAGGATTCTATAATGTACCTCTGTTTGAAGGACACAAGAAGTACACCGCCTTTTTCTCCCTCTTTGGTCTTCATGAGTACAACCGAATGCCACAGGGTCTCTCGAACAGCCCAGCTACATTTATGAGGATGATGCTCTCTATTTTCGGGAATGAGAATTTCACTAGCCTCTTGTGCTACCTTGACGATCTCATGGTCTTTGGTCCAACAGAAGAGATAACGCTTGAGCGGTTGGAGATGGTTTTCTCCCGCTTGAAGGACCACAACCTCAAGTTAGCACCAAAGAAGTGCCACTTTCTCAGGAGATCAGTGAGATTTCTTGGCCATGTTATATCTGAGTCAGGAGTCCAAACAGACCCTGGAAAGGTTGAAGCCATTTGCAGAGTGCAGGCATCTGACTTGATGGATAGTGATGGTGTAACTCCCTCTCAAAAGAAGATTCGATCTTTCTTGGGGATAGTGTTGTATTATCAACATTTTATTGAGGATTGCTCCATTAAGGCTAGACCCTTATTTAAGCTCATCTCGGGTCAGAAGGCAATTGGTAAGGCCAGGCGAGGAATGAAATCTAAATTGAAGCGGTCGAGTTGTGTCAAGCTGTCAGCAGAGGACTGGACAACCGAGTGTCAGAAAGCCTTTGAAACTTTGAAATGTGACCTGTCCCCAAGGGGTAACACGGTCATCCTGACTTCGGAAAGCCTTTTATTCTTGCTGTGGATGCTTCGTTTGATGGCATCGGAGCTGTTTTGTCCCAGCTTAGTGCTGGCGAAGAAGTTTCAAGGCCAGTCGCACTTGCTAGTAAAACGCTGTCAAGAGCCCAGCTGAACTATCCAGCTCACTGGCTGGAATTTTTCGCTTTAAACTGGGCCATTTGTGAAAAGTTCTCCCACTGGCTAAAAGGGAGGCACTTTACTGCATGGTCTGACAACAACCCCCTGACCTATGTCTTGACAAAGCCCAGGCTGGATGCCTGTGAACAAAGATGGATTGCAAAACTGGCAGCTTACGATTTTGACCTGAAATATGTGCCAGGGCCCAAGAATACAGTGGCTGATGCCTTGAGTCGTGAGCCCTTTGTGCAGTCTTGTGTCAGTCATCGTTTGGTAAAGGAGCCATATCTGTCCTTTTTGGATCAAGTGAATGAAGTTGTGAATGATACTGTACAACATGCTTTACGTTTGACCACCAACTGTCAAGCTGTTTGATCTACAGGAGGCCAATCGACCGAAGGACAAGTTTTTTCTCAGTCACCTGGAGGTGCAATTGCTGCTGGAGAAGTGTCCGCAGTGTTAGACGCACACCGGACTGGCGGTGTCTCTTTGCTGCCAGGAACAAGCCCAACATCGCTACAGCTGCCCAAAGAAGATTCATCTGTGGTTGTCCCTCACAGTCAACTACAAAATCTTCAGCAGCAGGACCCCACTATTAGCAGCGTTCTCTTCTATGTGAACCGACACAAAAGACCGTCAAGACATGAAAGAACGACTGAGTCGAGCTGTGCGCTCAGATTGTTGAGACACTGGGATAAGTTCAAAGTACGTGGTGGAATTCTATATCGAGTGAAGAAGGACCGCTTCATGAACAAGAAAATCTTTCAGTTGGTCGTTCCAGACTCGCTGAAGAGACAGGTCTTACATGACGTTCATGACGCAGCTGGTCATCAGGGCCGCTCTAGGACATTTTCTCTGGCCAGTGAAAGATTTTTCTGGATAGGAATGGAAAAAGATATCTTGAGACATGTTGTCAACTGTCAGAGATGCATTTTGAGTGAGACACCTGAACCAGAAGCCCGTGCACCTCTTGAGAACATCCGCACTTCGGCTCCCATGGAATTAGTGTGCATTGATTTTTGGACAGCGGAATCAGGTGACAATAAATGCACTGATGTCCTGGTTGTGACAGACCATTTCTCGAAGTTGGCTCTTGCATTCCCCTGCAGAAACCAATCA
Organism: Nerophis ophidion; assembly: GCF_033978795.1. Taxonomy (NCBI): domain Eukaryota; kingdom Metazoa; phylum Chordata; class Actinopteri; order Syngnathiformes; family Syngnathidae; genus Nerophis; species Nerophis ophidion. Next base: position 335,499 of record NC_084633.1, read on the forward strand.
GCAGAGCAAGTTGCCCGGTGCCTGTTGGACAAGTTTTTCTGCATCTATGGATTCCCTAAAAGGATTCATTCGGACCAAGGAGCTAACTTCGAAATTAGGCTTATCAAGGATCTTCTTCAGATGGCGGGAGTGCAAAAATCCCACACGACTCCATATCATCCAATGGGCAATGGTATTACTGAAAGATTCAACAGAACTTTTGGATTTATGATTTGGACCCTTCCCCCGAAATCGAAGTCCAGATGGCCACAAATGCTCCAGACTCTGACGTTTTGCTACAACTGTACAGTGCATGAGACCACAGGCTTTGCCCCATTTTAATGCCTCAGACAGGAAGTCTCTCCAGAGAGTGGTGAGGACGGAGGAAAAGATTATCAGGACTCCTCTTCCTCATATCCAGGAGATCGCAAAAAACCGCTGCCTTACCACGGCTCAGAAAATCTGCAAAGACTCCTCCCACCGCCACCAAGGACTGTTTTCACTGCTGGACTCTAGGAAGAGGTTCTGTAGCCTCCGTAGCAGACCCTCCAGGTTCTGTAACAGCTCCTTCCCTCAGACCGGAACACTCTTGAACGCATCATAATTAAATTATCCCCCGAACTCCACCCATAACAGATTAACTTACTGGAATAAAAAAGAAAATATAACATACATCCATAAACATGGACGCATGTGAAAAAGTGCAATGTATTTATCTGTACAGTAATCTATTTATTTATATCTGCACCTTATTGCTTTTTTTTTTATCCTGCACTACCAAGAGCAAATGCAATGAAATTTCGTTCTTATTTGTACTGTAAAGTTCAAATTTGAATGACAATAAAAATGAAGTCTAAGTCTAAGTCATAGTCCTATTACACATGTAGTTAGCAATAACAGATGTATTTACGCAAGGAAAATTGGATCATAAAAAGCAAACATTAGTGTATTTACGTATGAAATATTGCACAAAATATGGATACATAACTTTTAGAATGGAAATAGAAATCCACAGAAATATATTGGAACTAATGGCAAGTATTTTCTAGCTCAGGGGTCGGGAACCTTTTTGGCTGAGAGAGCCAAAAAGCTAAATATTTAAAAATGTATTTCTGTAAGAGCCATATAATATTTTTTTTAACACTTAACACAACTAAACACGTGCATTTTTAAGTAAGACCAACATTTCTAAAGTATAATAGGTCTCTCATTCTTTGTATTAACATTGTTATTATGAAGCTAACTGTGGAGGGGTCGTGGCCTGCGGGTCTGCAGCGAAGCGGGGTGTTCCCAGGACTGGCCTCGAAATCAGCCACAGGTGTGTTAATGGCCCACCTGGGCCTTGTTATCTAATCACATGTCGCTCTGTTATACTGTAAGCATCAGCCAGGAGGAGAGACAGGGTTGTGGCTGGAGCCAGAGCGTGAGCGCGAACCAAAGAGAAAAATACAATTGCTGGAAAGCAACTGAGAGACTTATTGAAAAATAAAACAATATTGTAACCCTGAAACAGGCTCCCATGTCAGAGCTTGGTGGTCTGAAGAACCCCCAGGAAAGCAAGCCCCCACACTAACCAATAATAAAAAAATAACTTCTTACCATTAACGCAACTTCTTAAACATAAAAAAGCATGAGAATGTTTTATATATTGAACATTATTTTTAATACTGTGATTACAAGTGGAATTATTCATTACTTATCGTGTTAAGCAATGTCAGCTCAGATGTATCTGAGAGCCGGATGCAGTCATCAAAAGAGCCACATCTGGCTCGCGAGCCATAGGTTCCCTACCCCTGTTCTAGCTTAATTATATATCCATGCTCTTGTCCATGAATGTGATGTATCACCTATAACCCATCAGATACTAAAGCCAACAAAAGCCTACTACTAGCAAAAACTAATAAAAAAACAAAAGTCTACGGAGAGTTTTTTTTAGCAAAGGGAAAATAGAAAATGGACTCCCACTAATTCAACGTTATGATGAGTTTTTTCATGTATTAACTTTTCATGCACTATTTGCTATATTTCGTGAAAACAATGCCTACATTAAACCGGTCCCTGGTGCAAAAAAAGGTTGGGGACCTCTGCCATACGCCACAAATGAATCCTCGATAACGGTGGTTCTGAATCTTTTTTCACGGAGTACCACCACAGAAAACACATGACGAAAAAGATTGATATTAATAAATGAAGATGGAAGGGTACAAACAAAGTTTGACCGCCAAAAAGCAAACACAGCATAGCAACCGTGACAGCAGAATAAAGTGTGGCAATTGACGACGTTGCTTTTCAAGAAACGCTTGGGATGGGCATTTGACTACATTCTCTTGATCGCCTAAAGCAAACCTGGGCAAATTAAGGCCCGGGGGCCACATGCGGCCCGTTAAGCTTTTCAAACTGGCCTGCCGGACATTCAAATCTAATTAGTTACTATGGTCATCTAATTCGTTACTATGGTCATCCAATTAGTTACTGTGGTCATCTAATTAGTTACTATGGTAATGTAAGTCACAGCAGCTCAGACAAGGCACCAAGCAGTGTGGGTGGGGAGTGTTTCCACAGAAGGTTTCCAGAATCTAAAATGTGGGTGTCGGGGACAGACGTGGAAGGAGATTTTTACAGCAAAGTTTTAAAGCTTAGTGATTTATCACATATATCAGATTGTAGGTGTTTTTTTGTTTTTATTTACCCTTCACCTTCCTATTTCACTGTTTGTTGCGTTTGTAAAATATGTGGATGGAGAGGGGGGGTGACGTTCATATGTTGTCAATATTCAGTGTTTTATCCTTCATAGTTAATATTGTAAATCCCACATTCTTTATTTTCATGTACATTCTGGGTGTCTAATTCAGTAGAAAATGTAAAATTCCATTCCGTTTTTTAACGTTTTTAACATTCAATAAGACGTTATGGTGAGGTTTTGTATTAGTGTTCCTAAAAATAAATATACCGGGCCCCAGACACATTTTTTTCTCTAAATTTGGCCCCCGGGTTAAAATAATTGCCCAGGCCTGGCCTAGAGGGAAAATGAGCAAACTCATTACTATTATTTTCACATTAGTGAACTTCTATGGAGCGGCATAGCTCGGTTGGTAGAGTGGCCGTGCCAGCAACATGAGGGTTGCAGGTTCGATTCCCGCTTGTGCCATCCTAGTCACTGCCATTGTGTCCTTGGGCAAGACACTTTACCCATCTGCTCCCAGTGCCACCCACACTGGTTTAAATGTAACTTAGATAGTGGGTGTCACTATGTAAAGCGATTTGAGTCACTTGAGAAAAGCGCTATATAAATATAATTCACTTCACTTCTCTAGGATTGCCAGTGTTAAAGTTGTTATGTTCTGCTCTGTATATTCTATTGGTTACCCTCTTCTCGTGTTATTTTGGGTTTCTTGTGTCTATCATGCACACTGACAGCCGCTCGGTAATGAGTGTTGTGTTCAAGGCAGGAAAACACAGTATTGTACTTTATTTTCCACTTCCAAGTATGCTCTTCAAAGTTTTTTGTTCTTTACACATTTTGTGATTAACATGTTTTTTACTCTTCCCCTGCTCGCTTTTTTTTTTTTTTACCTGGTCCCAGCAGTCTTTTTTATTGTAGTTTTTTTGGGGGGAACTCCTCATGTAACGAGAGTTGCATGGCGATCCTACTAAAAACAGACGTAAGTTAATATCCAGAAAACTACGTACGCTAGTAAAAATTACTTTACCCTTTCAACGTTTAATCAGTGTTGGTTTCTGATGTTGATTTGACCATTGAATTTTGGTAATTTTACAATACAAATGCATCGTGGAAACATCATGCAATTTGATGATGTTTAATCAATGTCAGGTTGTGACATTGATTTGACCATTGAATTTTTGTCATTTTACAACACAAATACAACATTAAAACAACATACTTTTTGACAATGTTTATTCAATGTTGGTTTCTGACGTTGATTTAACCATTGAATTTTGGTCATTTTACAACACAAATACAACATTGAAACAACATGCTTTTTTGACAATGTTTATTCAATGTTGGTTTCTGACGTTGATTTAACCATTAAATTTTGGTCATTTTTCAACATAAATACGACGTTGAAACAATACGGTTTTTGACAATGTTTAATCAATGTTGGGTTGTGACGTTGATTTGACCATTGAATTTCGGTCATTTTACAACATTACAACATTTAAAACAACATGCTTTTTGACAACGTTTATTCAATGTCAGGTTGTGACGTTGATTTGACCATTGAATTTTGGTAATTTTTCAACATAAATATAACGTTGAAACAACACGCTTTTTGTTGATGTTTAATCAATGTTGGGTTGTGACGTTGATTTGACTATTTAATTTTGGACATTTTACAACATTACAACGTTGAAACATCATGCTTTTTGACAACGTTTATTCAATGTCAGGTTGTGACGTTGATTTGACCATTGAATTTTGGTCATTTTTCAACATAAATACAACGTTGAAACAACACGCTTTTTGTTGATGTTTAATTAATGTTGGGTTGTGACGTTGATTTGACTATTTAATTTTGGACATTTTACAACATAACAACGTTGAAACATCATGCTTTTTGACAACGTTTACTCAATGTCAGGTTGTGACGTTGATTTGACATTTGAATTTTGGTCATTTTAGAACATTATAAACAACATGCTTTTTGACAACGTTTATTCAATGTCAGGTTGTGACGTTGATTTGACCATTGAATTTTGGTCATTTTACAAAACAAATACAACGTTGAAACAACGTGCTTTTTAACGATGTTTAATCAATGTTGGGTTGTGACGTTGATTTGACCATTGAATTTTGGTCATTTTACAACACAAATACAACTCGGAAACAAAATGCTTTTTTTATCGATGTCTAATCAATGTCAGGTTGTGACATTGAATTGACCATTAAATTTTGGACATTTGAGAATATTACAACGTTGAAACAACATACTTTTTGACAACGTTTATTCAATGTCAGGTTGTGAAGTTGATTTGACCCTTGAATTTTGGTCATTTTAGAACACAAATACAACATTGAAACAACATGCTTTTTGACAATGTTTATTCAATGTTGGTTTCTGACGTTGATTTAACCATTGAATTTTGGTTATTTTTCAACATAAATACAACATTGAAACAACACGCTTTTTGACGACTTTTATTCAATGTCAGGTTGTGATGTTCAGATCTGTTAAAGTGTGTGCACTCACAAAGCCATATTTATTTTTTACATCGCAATCAACTCACAAAAGGTTTTAAAGGAAGTATTATTTGCAGATGGTACGACTGTGTTTTGTTCAGTAGAGAACACACAGAAGTTAATACAAATAATTACAGAAGAAATGAACAAATTAAAAAGATGGTTTGAAAAAAACAGACTCTTTGATTCTCAGTAAGACTAATACAATGCTATTTGGTAACAGTAGAAGAGAAAGTCAAACACAATCACGAATAGAGTAAATATTTAAGGGGTAAAAGAAAACTGATTTTAAGGTGCAATAATAAATGATAAAATGAATTGGAAATCTCATTTAAAAATATCAAACATAAAGTAGCAAGAAACACATCAATACTGAATAAAGCAAAACATGTTGTAGACCAAAAATCACTTCATATTCTTTACTGCTCACTAGCGTTACCATATCTGAGTTATTGTGTAGAAATATGGGGAAATAACTACAAATGTGCGCTTCATTCACTAACGGTGTTACATAAAAGCTCAGTTAGAATAATACATCATGTTGGATAAAGAGAACATACAAACACTTTATTTATTGAATCACAATTATTGAAATTCAACGATTTAGTGCATTTGCAAACAGCTAAAATTATGTTCAAAGCAAACTATAACCTGCTACCCAAACATGTACAACAGTTCTTCACAACTAAAGAGGGGACATAACTTTAGAGGAAAATCTAATTCAAAACATGTGTATGCTCGTACAACACTTAAAACCTTTGGCATAATTAAATTATGGAATGGATTTACCAAAGAAATCAAACAAAGCACCAATATAATTCTGTTTAAGAGACTGTTCAAACTACAAGTGTTCACAAAGTACACAGAACAACAATTATGATGAGAATCTTGAACCCTTTTTTTTTTAGATAATGACTACTCATTAAATATTTGTTTACTTACTAAGGTATATTATTTATTTATTATCTATTTATTCACTATTCTTTTACAGAGCACAAGGAAATGGGATAACATTGTTATGGTATGAAAAGGGGCAGGATTAAATAAGATCAGCTTCTTCCTACTCCTTTTCGGACGTGCTGTAATTAAACAACTGGAATTATTATGTGATGCATTACATCGTATCGTATGCATGTTCCGAATAATCCGAAACTGAACTGAACTGAACTGAACTGAACTGAACTTGAAATTGGTCCCAGATGTCAGTGAGACTTGTCACACCCGCTCATGAATACACAAATTATATTTAAAGTAGCTACTGTGCGTAAGCCAGTCATTGTTCATATGTCTCTAAAGCGCACATCAATCAGTCTGAGGGGTAAAAGTTGGCACTTTTTTATGCCAAGGATGAAATGTACGTACAGCAGCCATGAAGTTGCTGTGAGGCAGTGCACATTTCCATGTCAACGTCGGTCTTGATACATTTCATCTTTGCCGTGATAGACGACATGCGCCAGGTTTTTGTGCGTACGCAAGCTTTGTTACATGAGGGCCCTGGTACATTCACTGTGCTTCTTTTGTTTGTTTTATTCCAGGGGTGTCTAAACTTTTTTACTTGGGGGCCACATTAGGGCGGCATAGCCCGGTTAGTGGAGTGGCCGTGCCAGCAACTTGAGGGTTCCAGGTTCGATCCCCGTTCCCGCCGTCCTAGTCACTGACGTTATGTCCTTGGGCAAGACACTTTACCCACCTGCTCCCAGTGCCACCCACACTGGTTTAAATGTAACTTAGAGATTAGGTTTCAATATGTACAGTAAAAGTGCTTCGAGTCACTAGAGAAAAGCGCTGTATAAATATAATTAACTTCACTTCATATTGCGCAAAAAAAACAAAACAATCGGACTGCATGTAAAGTACTAATATATATAGCAGGCCTGGGCAATTATTTTGCTTTGGGGGGCCAAATATAGAGAAGAAAATGTGTCTGGGGGCCAGTATATCTAATTTTAGAAACCACCAATACCACACAATAATGTATGTCTGAATGCTAAAAGCGTTATGACAGACCGCCTGAAAAAAACTTAATGGAATTTTACATTTATTTACTGAATGAGACACCCAGAATGTACATGAAAATAAAGATTGCGGGATTTACAATATTAACTATGAACAATAAAACACTGAATATCGATCGACATATTTTACAATCAAGGGAACATAACACAAATGCAATAAAAACAGGTAAATATGAACATGAAGGGTAATAAAAACACCTACACTCTGATATATCTGATATATCACTAAGCTCTAGAACTTCGTTGTAAAAATCTCCTTCCGCATCTGTCCCTGACACCCACATTTCAGGCTGACACTCTGTGGAAATGCTCCCCACCCACACTGCTTGGTGCCTCGTCTGAGCTGCTGTGACTTTGATTACCATAATAACTAATCAATTACCATAGTAACTAGTATATCATGCAAAAGCGCAGATTCCAACCAATGAAGTACTTTGTATAGTTCAAGACTTATGGTCATTTGAAAACATCACTGCACATCATAATCGCAGCTACAGTTTCCATCTTAAAGATCTAAAAAAAATTATTAGGGACTATTCGGCGCCATTTACCCTGGTCTGATACAAAGCCTATACATATTCATCAGTACATATTATACTAGTATAATGGATATATAATTCGTAATTAACATAATTAGATATTAAAAATATGTGAAAATTCGACTTGTACCTTTTTTTTTACTTCCGTAACGACCTCCCTTAAGTTTTGTAATCAATCAGAAATATCAACCAGCTACAATGAGTGTTTTGCATTTGTCCCATCATGCATTGTTGTGAATTTTGAATTATCTGTGGTGATTGGACATGCACCTGGGGATAGGTTGATTGGCAACACTAAATTGGCCCTAGTGTGTGAATGTGAGTGTGAATGTTGTCTGTCTATCTGTGTAGGCCCTGCGATGAGGTGGCGACTTGTCCAGGGTGTACCCCGCCCACCGCCCGAATGCAACTGAGATAGGCTCCAGCACCCCCCGTGGACCCTAAAGGGACAAGCGGTAGAAAATGGATGGATTGGACATGTTTGTAATATCCACTAAGTGCAGTGAGCAGGTTGTGTTGTGTGTCAACGTGTGTTGACTTTTTGTGTAAGTTGCATTTTTTTTGTTTGCGCCATGACTAGGGAAGGTTGTTTGGATTGGGTCATATAACTAAATCAGGTGCTTTTAGTCCCATTTCATGGTCAATGGGCTGATTTACTTTTGTTTTCTACATGAAGTTGGCAAATTTGCGGCAATCAGACGGCCTTAAGAAACAGTTCAGTGTGCCATTCAAGTGGAAGCAAGTTGTGCGGCCTTAATACAAAAGTTGTTAAGCGTATTTAATGAGCAATGACTGACTGGTTTGACCTGTTTCATTGTTGCCGCCTTGAGCTCCCTTTTCTTTACACACAACGTACTCATTCATATACTTAACTGACTTTACCTTGAAACTACTATTGTATTACCACCGATGCAACAATAACTTATATGACTGGTATTTTATATTAAAGTAAATGTCTTATTCATTCTCTACCATTTTTTGAGTCTTAGTAATGATTTTTAAGGTTACTCTTTACTGTAATAGTATGCCAATGCTTACAAAACAACTTATTGGTTTACTGCTTCATGACTTCTAGAAATCATTTGACAGTATGTGAAAATGCAGGATCTGTGCTGGATAAGTCTCTGTTCAATGTTTGTTTTAGTCTCGAGGTGACACAAGGCAGCAACGTTGCCAAAAAATGTTCTCACATACCTGATCCTTCTCTTTCTTACTCGGAGACTTGACAAGAACTTCTTTCTGCTTCTCCGCCGCCTTCATCCTGTCTTCTCTGGTGAAGCGCCTGCCGGACTCGCTGCTTAAGAGGGTTGGGCGGAACGACCCAGATACTGTATTGACTGTGTCGATACCAAGCACAGTCAGTAGCACAATGGGTTAGGCAAGTTTTCACAAATGTGTTTTATTTTGTTCTTCTACAGTATATTGTTGATGTACACTGTTGAAAATTACCGTAAAAACTACGGCAAGCGATTGTTAAATAGCAACAGTAAAACACCGGAAAATCTAAAATAGTGTTTCCCAGTAGTAAATGCAGTGCATTCCTGCAAAACCAAAAGGCAGTAGATAACCTAAATTACTATGTTTATAATTCATAAAAATCACATGACTTTACTGTGGGAATAATGACAATTTTAAAGCATTAGCCTAATTAACTTTTGGCTAACAATGTTTTTTGTGGCAAGTGGTTTCCGACATTGAGTGGTTATGTCTTTGTGTTTCATTACCAGCAGCTATCTAACAGCATTTAAGGCTTATATTTAATAGGTCACTTGAAGGAACCGTGTCGTGTGTTGTCCAGTGAAATGTTGTACAAATACTTTCAAGTTCAAATCCTCATGTACCACTCACATGTCTCGGGAAACACATGCATTTTGCAGATACTAGTGATGGTGACAGAGCAGTGGATGGCGTTCGTGCCTCACAGTAGTTCTGTGTTCGATCCCCGGGCTATGGGTTTTTCTGGGCGGAGTGTGCATAGTTGTTCCGGGTCATCCCACCTCGAGCACAGTCGAGCACTATTGAGCGCTGTCAAACGCTGTCAAGCGCTGTTTAGCGCTGTACAACGCTATTGAGCGCTTATAAACGCTGTTGAACATCGTTAAATGCTGTCGGGCGCTGTCGAGGGCAATTAAGCACCGTTAAACGCTGTTGAACGGTGTCGAACCCTGCCAAACGCTGTTGAGCGCTGTCCAACGCTATTGAGCGCTTATAAACGCTGTTGAACATCGTTAAACACTATCGAGCGCTGTAGAGGGCAATTGAGCACTGTTAAACGCTGTTGAACGGTGTCGAACCCTGTTAAACGCTGTTGAGTGCTGTTAAACGCCGTGTAACGCTGTCAAACGCTGTTGAGCGCTGTGTAACGCTGTCAAACGGTGTTGAACGATGTTGAACGCTGTTGAGGGCAATTGAGCACTGTTAAACGCTGTTGAACGGTGTCGAACCCTGTTAAACGCTGTTGAGTGCTGTTAAACGCTGTGTAACGCTGTGTAACGCTGTCAAACGCTGTTGAGCGCTGTGTAACGCTGTCAAACGGTGTTGAACGATGTTGAAGGCTGTCGAGCACTGTTAAACGGTGTTGAACGCTGTGTAACGTTGTTGAGCACTATTGAGCGCTGTATAACGCTGTCAAGCGCTGTCAAACGCTGTCGACCACTATTGAGCGCTTTTAAACGCTGTCAAAAACTGTTGAATGTTGTTGAGCGCTGTGTAATGCTTTGTAACGCTGTTGAGCACTATTGAGCGCTGTTAAAACGCTGTCCAACACCATTGCGCGCTTATAAACGCTGGTGAACATGGTTAAATGCTGTCGAGCGCTGTTGAGGGCTAATGAACGCTGTTGAGCACTGTGTAACGTTGTCGAGCGCTTTTGAGCACTGTTAAATGGTGTTGAACGCTTTGGAGCACTCTTGAGCGCTGTGTAACGCTGCCGAACGCTGTGTAACGCCGTCGAGCGCTGTCGAGCGCCTTCGAGCACTATTGAGCGCTCTCAAACGCTGATCTCTTGTTTAAGACTTCCAAGTACGTATGTTCCCAAGTAGTCTGAGGTTTTTTTGTGCATCCCCAAGCGCATTACTGTTTGTTTGGCGTGCATTTTTAAGACTCTTAGTGTTTTTTTTGTCTTTGTTTGTATCAAATACCTTGTATCCACACCCCGTCTCCTGCTATCTGCATCGTGGATCAAATAATCGCTATCAGGCAACCAAAGCGTGACAGTTTTCATTTTCTTAACATTTCAAATTTCTGGAGGTGACATCATCGTGGAAATGGTCTCATTTCTTTATGGAGTTAATATAAGACTATTTTGCAATATTTCAGTGTTATTAAAGATAAACAGTTGCAGAAGTGACGTCACAAGCCAACCTGAAAACAGTCTAATTTATGTTCCAAACAATAACAAAATCGTCTCATTTGTTCGTGCTGGTTTGTGCAGTTGAAATGATCGATTACGCTGCTATAAATTGAGTTATTACAGAGTAGAAATAAATAATGATAAATGGGTTGTACTTGTATAGCGCTTTTCTACCTTCAAGGTACTCAAAGCGCTTTGACACTATTTCCACATTTACCCATTCACACACTGATGGAAGGAGCTGCCATGCAAGGCGCTAACCAGCACCCATCAGGAGCAAGGGTGAAGTGTCTCGCTCAGGACACAACGGACGCGACGAGGTTGGTACTAGGTGGGGATTGAACCATGGGTTGCGCACAGCCACTCTCCCACTGCGCCACGCCGTCCAGATTAACATTTCCAGAAGTGCCAATGATTCCAATAATTTTTTTTTTTTTTTTTGCTTTTGTTTAATAATTGTGTGCTATTGAGTTTGTTTTGATCAAACAATTGTGTTTAATAAAACAGAATGAGGAGATACTTTTTAAAACAATGTGTTGATATTGTCAATGTAGCACTCACCATAAATACATGGGGAAATGTACAGTTAATACATGTGATCGGTATCAGCCGAGTTCACTCATGGATGATTGGTATTTGAATCAGCAGCATAAAGCCCTGATTAGAACATTCCTATTTACTTTTATTTGGCACAATCAATTGTGTGTGGGCCTTCCACCTAATACCCCTTGTAATAAAAGTGAAAAATGCATTGTTGTATTGATACTGCTATCCGTCTTAAACTGCTGACTTGCAATATTTGTTGGCCTAAAATATGTAATTATAATTATTATCAGCTAATTTTCGGCAAAATCAGAAGATTGAATATTAAAGTAAAAAGTTGCCATATCGACGCATTACTGGCCCCGCGATTACTTGGTATCAGGTCGGTGCTATAATTTGCTGTATTGGCCTCCTCTGCTTAACCTTGTGGCCCCGCCCATGCTGACGTCATCCCTTTTCCCCATCTGCACTCTACCTTTATGTGGTTCCTCGCAGGTAATTATAGCGCCGTCATCGTGGCGTGACAAGGTTGTGCGAGGTAACGAAAGTATTTACCTCCTCTGCTTCTTACCCTGACATTGTTATGTAAGAGTGAAGTACAAGCCACCACTTGTCCAAAGTGCGGCCCTAAATAACATGTTTTAACCCCTCAACACTTTCAATGCCCGAACATGTGTCTTAGCTTTATGCTTGACTTCAAAGTCATTAAATCTGGAAATACTATGTTGGAAATAGTATATCAGAAACCCTCTCTAGGAATTAGGCAAGCTTCCAAAAGCTTTTTTTTTTGGGCTGTTAAAGCAGGCACGACAAAGGTCCTGACATTGAGCAACTCAAAATGCTTTTAGACAACGTTTATTCAATGTTGGTTTCTGAGGTTGATTTGACCATTGAATTTTGGTCATTTTACAACACAAGTACTACATTGAAACATGCTTTTTGATGACATTTAATCAATGTTGGTTTCTGACGTTGATTTGACCATTGAATTTTACATTTTACAGCACAAAACGATTACAGTTGGTTCAAATACATGCACTTGAAGTGAGTAACTGCTTGCTGACTGCTCACTGACTGCTTTTGTTGCAAAATGCTAAGTATCGTTCTATCTTTGTGCTTTTAACTGTTTTGTAGCTTTTTTTACAACTTCTCGAACATATTTAATTGTTCCATTTAACTTGCAAATCATCGCGATTTCTGTCTCACCACTCCGCCCTCAGCTAGCTAGCTGCTAAGTAACGAGGCTAGCGGAGAAAGGCAGCGCCGGTCTGAAAGAAGCTACTCCCCCGCCACCATGACCACTGCTTCCCGAAGACAGCTGGCACTCCATTCGGCGACAGAAAGTTCTGTGAGTATGGCTTCCTGCGCTTCGTGGACCTTACTCAGGGATAGGTTGGCTCTGCTAGAGAGCCGTGTCCGCCAGTTAGAGCGGTGTAATTTCGTAACTTTAGATGCTGCGGACACATCTGCTAGCGTTAGCTGTAGCGAGCTAACTAGCGGTGTACCGGTTGAGACACATAATAGATTTAGCTCTTTAGCTAGTCTTACACCCCAGTCTACCAGGCACCACACTTTAGTCATAGGAGACTCCATCACCCGAAACATAAAGCTTAGCAAACCAGCCACAATTAAGTGTATTCCCTGGGCCAGAGCACTTGACATTGAAGCTAATCTTAGGGAGCTAACTCACAAGAGGCCTAGTAAACACGTACGACAGGCTAATCGCACCACTAGTTATGCGAGCATAGTTGTACACGTTGGCTCCTGTGACGTTAGGATGAGACAATCAGAGATTACAAAGAGAAACATAGCCAGGACTTGTGATCTCGCTAGAAAGATGTCCAGGCATCGAGTAATTGTCTCTGGCCCCCTGCCTGGAAGAGGCAATGATGAGAGATATAGCAGGTTAGTCTCGCTTAACAAGTGGCTGGCTAGCTTCTGTTGACAACAGGGACTAACGTTTATTGATAATTGGCCCTCTTTCTGGGGCAAACCTGGCTTGCTGTTGAGAGATGGCCTTCACTCTAACCGGGAAGGCGCTATCCTCTTGTCTCGGAACATAGATTTCTCTTTGAGCCACATTTGACTAACTGCACTAGAGCCTGCTAATCTGGGTGAGGAGTCAGTTAAATTAGAACTAGCCAGCGCCAGGCTGGATAATCCCTGTACACATAGCGATTTTCTTACAATAATACACAACTCACATAATGTTTTTTCTGCTATGACTATGTCAGAGTTAGACATGCGTTCTACTGAGGTGGCAAATTATGATGCGTTCAGTTTATCGCAGCACCAACTAGACAGTCTGAAAATTCCCGTCAAATCAATTCCTAGATATGGTCGGAATTATTTTAAGTGCACTGCGAATAATAAACACAACATAATTAATATTGCTACTACGGATAATTTTATCAAAAACTCCTTAAACCAGCCCACTACCTATATTACGGGCTTTCTAAACATAAGATCATTGTCTCCCAAAACTTTATTAGTTAATGAGGTCATTAGAGACAACAATCTTAACGTCATCGGTCTCAGCGAAACCTGGCTTAAACCAGACAACGTTTTTTGCGCTGAATGTGGCATCTCCTCCTAACTATACGAATGCACATATTGCCCGTCCCCCTTAAAAGGGGTGGGGGGGAGAGGGGTCGCACTAATATACAACGAAAACTTTAACCTTAGTCCTAACATAAATAATAAATATAAATCGTTTGAGGTGCTTTCTATTAGGTCTGTCACACCGCTGGCTCTATGCCTGGCTGTTATCTACCGCCTTCCAGGGCCCTATTCGGACTTTATCAGTGAATTCTCAGAATTTGTTGCTGATCTAGTGACGCACGCCGATAATATAATTATAATGATGGACTTTAATATCCATATGAATACCCCATCGGACCCACCGTGCGTGGCGCTCCAGACTATAATTGATAGTACAAATAATGAATGAACCGACGCATCGCAGCGGTAATACGATAGACCTAGTGCTTGTCAGGGGTATCGCCGTTTCCAAAGTTATGATACTCCCGTATACTAAAGTAGTGTCCGATCATTACCTTATAAAATGCTAAGTTCAGACTCATGTTCGGCAAGCTAATAATAATAATAACTGCTAGAGCAGCCGCAACATTAATACTGCCACAACAACGACTCTTGCTGGCCTTCTGCCCTCGGTAATGGCACCATTCCCAAAGTATTTGGGCTCTTTTGATAACCTCACTAACAACTTTAACGACGCCCTGCGCGAAACCATTGATAGTATAGCACCTCTGAAGTTAAAAAGGGCTCCAAAGAGGCGTACGCCATGTTTTACAGAAGAAACTAGAGCTCAGAAATTATTATGTAGAAAGCTGGAACGCAAATGGCGCACGACTAAACTTGAGGTGCACCATCAAGCATGGAATGATAGTTTAATAACTTATAAACGCATGCTTACCTTAGCTAAAGCTAAATATTACTCAAATCTCATCTGCCTTAATAAAAACGATCCAAAATTTTTGTTTAGTACAGTAGCATCGCTAACCCAACAAGGGACTCCTTCCAGTAGCTCCACCCACTCAGCAAATGACTTTATGAATTTCTTTAATAAGAAAATTGAACTTATTAGAAGGGAGATTAAAGACAATGCGTCCCAGCTACAACTGGGTTCTATTAACACAGATACGAATGTGTATATGGCGGATACTGCAAATATCCAAAATAGTTTCTCTCGTTTTGATGAAATAACATTAGAAGATTTGTTACGACGTGTAAATGGAAAAACACAAACAACATGTTTTCTTGACCCACTTCCTGGGAAACTTATCAAGGAGCTCTTTGTATTATTAGGTCCATCAGTGCTAAATATTATAAACTTATCACGTTCCTCGGGCACTGTTCCCCAAGCATTCAAAAAAGCGGTTATTCATCCTCTCCTTAAAAGACCTAACCTCGATCCTGACCTCAAGGTAAACTACCGAAAATCCTAGAAAAAATTGTTGCAGGGCAGCTAAATGAACACTTAGCGGCTAACAATCTATGTGAAACCTTTAAATCCGTTCAGGGCAAATAACTCTACGGAGACAGCCCTCGCAAAAATGACTAATGATCTATTGCTAACGATGGATTCTGATGCATCATCTATATTGCTGCTCCTGGATCTTAGCGCTGCTTTCAATACCGTCGATCATAATATTTTATTAGAGCGTATCAAAACACGAATTGGTATGTCAGACTTAGCCCTGTCTTGGTTTAACTCTTATCTTACTGTCAGGGTGCAGTGCGTCTCCCATAACAGTGTGACCTCGGACTATGTTAAGCTAACGTGTGGAGTTCCCCAGGGTTTGGTCCTTGGCCCTGCACTCTTCAGCATCTACATGCTGCCGCTGGGTGACGTCATACGCAAATACGGTATTAGCTTTCACTGTTATGCTGATGACACCCAACACTACATGCCCCTAAAGCTGACCAACACGCCGGATTGTAGTCAGCTGGAGGTGTGTCTTAATGAAATTAAACAATGGATGTCAGCTAACTTTTTGCAACTCAACGCCAAAAAAACGGAAATGCTGATTATCGGTCCTGCTAGACACCGACCTCTATTTAATAATACAACTTTAACATTTGACGACGAAACAATTAAACAAGGCGACTCGGTAAAGAATCTGGGTATTACCTTCGAACCAACTCTCTCCTTTGAGTGACACATTAAAAGCGTTACTAAAATGGCCTTCTTTCCTCTCCGTAATATCGCTAAAATTCGCTTCATTTTGTCCTCTAAAGACGCTGAGATCCATCCATGCGTTTGTTACGACTCGTCTCGATTACTGTAACGTATTATTTTCGGGTCTCCCCATGTCTAGCATTAAACGATTACAGTTGATTCAAAATGCGGCTGCTAGACTTTTGACAATATCAAGAAAGTTTGATCACATTATGCCTATACTGGCTCACCTGCACTGGCTTCCTGTCAGAGGTGGGTAGTAACGCGCTACATTTACTCCGTTACATTTACTTGAGTAACTTTTGGGATAAATTGTACTTCTACGAGTAGTTTTTATGAAACATACTTTTACTTTTACTTGAGTATATTTATAGAGAAGAAACGCTACTTTTACTCCGTTCCATTTATCTACATTCAGCTCGCTACTCGCTACTTTTTTTATCGATCTATTAATGTTTGTTTTGGTTAATGACAGAGCTTCAAAGTAGAATCCACGCATGCCTGCGTTTCACCAATCACATGTAGTCACTGGTGACGTTGGACCAATCAAACATAGCCAGGCGGTCACATGACCCGATTTAAACAAGTTAAAAAACGTATTCGGGTGTTACAATTTAGTGGTCAATTGTACGGATTATGTACTGTACTGTGCAATCTACCAATAAAAGTTTCAATCGTAGAGTGTATAAAAACGAATATGGAAGCTGGACAGATGAGATGCCAAAAACCAACAACTTTCATGTGGTATTAGACAGAAAAGAGGAACTTTTTTCTCCTCCATTTGAAAACGTGAACGTGTGATTCCAATCATTGCAAGTCATCAGAATCAGGTAATACACCAACTTATATTCTTGTCTTCATGAAAGATAGTTACCTATATGTTAAACATGCATGTATATTCATTAAAACACCTTCAACATGTGAACAAAAACGGCAAAATAAATAAATATAAATTATATACTGTATATATAAATGTATGTATCTATATATATATATATATATATATATATACATATATGTATATATATATATATGTATGATTTGTGTGTGTATGTATGATATGTGTGTGTATAAATGATATGTGTGTGTATGTATATATGAGGTAGATCACCTCGACTTGGTCATTTACTAAGTAATTGATAAACGTTGAAAAACTTATTGGGGTGTTACCATTTAGTGGTCAAATGTACGGAATATGTACTGTACTGTGCGATCTACTTTTACAAGTTTTAATCAATCAATCAAATCAATAAATGCCTACTGAGGCTATGGTGCTGTTAAGTTATTGTGGCTCAATGTGCCATTTTTTAAATTTTATTTTAATGTATTATTATTTAATATATGATATTGTTTTTGTTGCTTAAGAGATATTCCTGGCTCTGAATTTGCTCATTGCTATTTTTATGTTTTTGTGCATTATTTTTTGCCGTAATCAGGTTACTCATCATTTGGCCAGTACTTAAGTAGTTTTTTCACAACATACTTTTTACTTTTACTCAAGTAAATATTTGGGTGACTACTCCTTACTTTTACTTGAGTAATAAATCTCTAAAGTAACTGTACTCTTACTTGAGTACAATTTCTGACTACTCTACCCACCTCTGCTTCCTGTGCACTTGAGATGTGACTTCAAGGTTTTACTACTTACGTATAAAATACTACACGGTCTAGCTCCATCCTATCTTGCCGATTGTATTGTACCATATGTCCCGGCAAGAAATCTGCGTTCCAAGGACTCTGGCTTATTAGTGATTCCTAAAGCCCAAAAAAGGTCTGCGGGCTATAGAGTGTTTTCTGTTCGGGCTCCAGTACTCTGGAATGCCCTCCCGGTAACAGTTTGAGATGCTACCTCAGTAGAAGCATTTAAGTCTCACCATAAAACTCATTTGTATACTCTAACCTTTAAATAGACCTCCTTTTTAGACCAGTTGATCTGCCGCTTGTTTTCTTTTTCTCTTCTGTCCCCCCCTCCCTTGTGGAGGGGGTCGGGTCCGATGACCATGGATGAAGTACTGGCTGTCCAGAGTCGAGACCCAGGATGGACTGCTCGTCGGGACCCAGGATGGACCGCTCGCCTGTGTATCGGTTGGGGACATCTCTACGCTGCTGATCCGACCCCGCTTGGGATGGTTTCTTGTGGGCGGGACTCTCGCTGATGTCTTGGATCCGCTTTGAACTGAACTCTCGCGGCTGTGTTGGATCCACTATGGATTGAACTTTCACATTATCATGTTAGACCCGCTCGACGTCCATTGCTTTCGGTCCCCTAGGGAGGAGGGGTTGCCCACATTTGCGGTCCTCTCCAAGGTTCTCATAGTCATCACTGTCACCGACATCCCACTGGGTGTGAGTTTTCCTTGCCCTTATGTGGGTTCTTCTGAGGATGTCGTAGTCGTATTGGTTTGTGCAGTCCTTTGAGACATTTGTGATTTAAGGCTGTATAAATAAACATTGATTGATTTCTGATGTTGATTTGACCATTGAATTTTGGTCATTTAACAACACCGATACAAGAGTGAAACATGCTTTTTGATGACATTTAATCAATGTTGGTTTCTGACATTGATTTGACCATTGAATTTCGTTCATTTAACAACACCGATACAAGAGTGAAACATGCTATTTGATGACATTTAATCCATGTGTGTATCCCGCCTTCCGCCCAATTGTAGCTGAGATACGCTGGAATAAGCGGTAGGTAATGGATGGATGGATTTCTGACATTGATTTGACCACTGAATTTTGGTCATTTTACAACACAAACATGTTGAAAAAACATGCTTTTTGATGATATTTAATCAATGTTTTCTGACGTTGATTTGGCCATTGAATTTTGGTCATTTTACAACACCTATAAAATATTGAAAAATGCTTTTTGACGACATTTATTCCATGTTGGTTTCTGACGTTGATTTGACCATTGAATTTTGGTCATTTTACAACTCAGATAGATCAAAACACTTTTTAATTACATTTAATCAATGTTGGTTTCTGACGTTGATTTCACCATTGAATTTTGGTCATTTCACAACACGAATGTAACGTTGAAACATGTTTGTTGACGACGTTTATTCAATGTTTGTTTCTAACGTTGATTTGACCATTGAATTTTGGTCATTTTACAACACAAATACAACGTTGAAACATGCTTTTTGATTACATTTAATCAATGTTGGTTTCTGACATTGATTTGACCATTGAATTTCGGTCATTTAACAACACCGATACAAGAGTGAAACATGCTTTTTGATGACATTTAATCAATGTTGGTTTCTGATGTTGATGACCATTTATTTTGGTCATTTTACAACACAAATAGGTTGAAACAACATGCTTTTTGATTACATTTAATCATTGTTGGTTTATGACGTTAATTTGACCGTTTAATTTATCTTTCTACAGCACAAATACAACGTTGAAACATGCTTTTTAAATACATTTAATCAATGTTGGTTTCTGATGTTGATTTGACCATTTGAATTTTTTTAGATTTCATTTAATCGATGTTGGTCTCTGACATTGATTTGACCATTGAATTTCGGTCATTTTACAGCACCAATACAAGATTGAAAGATGCTTTTTGACGACATTTAATCCATGTGTGTACCCCACCTTCCGCCCAATTGTAGCTGAGATAGGCTGGAATAAGCGGTAGATAATGGATGGATGGATTTCTGACATTGATTTGACCATTGAATTTTGGTCATTTTACAACACAAACATGTTGAATAAAACGGCTTTTTGATAATATTTAATCAATGTTTTCTGACGTTGATTTGACCATTGAATTTTGGTCATTTTACAACCCCAATAAAACATTGAAAAATAGATACATTAAAATACTTCTTAATTATGTTTGATCAATGTTGGTTTCTGATGTTGATTTGACCATTGAATTTTGGTCATTTTACACCACAAATATGTTGCAACATGCTTTTTGATGACATTTAATCAACCTTGGTTTCTGACATTGACCATTGAATTTTTGTAATTTTACAACACAAATACAACGTAGAAACACGCTTTTTGACGACATTTTTTCAAAGTTGGTTTCCGATGTTGATTTGACCATTGAATTTTGATAATTTTACAACACAAATACAACGTAGAAACACGCTTTTTGACGACATTTTTTCAAAGTTGGTTTCCGATGTTGATTTGACCATTGAATTTTGATAATTTCACAACACAAATACAACGTAGAAACATGCTTTTTGACGACATTTAATCAATGTTGGATTCTGATGTTGATTCGACCATTGAATTTTGGTCATTTTACAACACAAATACGTTGAACCATGTTTTTTGACGAAGATAATCAATGTTGGTTTCCGACGTTGATTTGACCATTGAATTTCAGTCATTCTCCTGTCCAATAATGGCGGTGACAAACTCCAAGATGCCAAGATGGCAGGCTTGATACAGGAATACATGATTTTTAATGTCCAAAAAATGCAAGAAAAACACAAACCAGGAACCAGGAGACAGGAAACTGCATACCAGGTGAACTTGAAACAAGAAAACTGGAGACAGCAACTAGTCCACAGCATATAGGAAACCGCTCACAATACTCCAGCCTTAACTGGAGAGCAGGCAAGGAAGGTATAAATAGCAACCGCAGTTTAGGGGAAACAGCACTCAGGGAGACAAGCAGGAAACTGAACAAAAATCAGAGCGCTGACAGGAAATGAAACAGAGGAAAAACCAAAACCAAACAAAACAAAACCGTCAATGACAAGCCTGACAGTAGCCCCCCTTCCGATAACAGACACCAGACGTTCGAGATAAACAAACAAACAAACAAAAAGTCCAAAGTCACAGGCTGATGGAGGTAGGACAAGGCGGTGGACCGCAACCAGCGGCGAAGAGTCAGTCGGCGAGGGCGGGTTTAACAATGTTGGTTTCTGATGTTGATTTCACCATTGAATTTTTGTCTTTTCACAACACGAATGTAACGTAGAAACAACATGTTTGTTGACGACGTTTATTCAATGTCAGGTTGTGATGTTGATTTGACCATTGAATTTTGGTCATTTTACAACACAAATATAACGTTGGAACAACATCTTTTTTGACGACGTTTATTCAATGTTGGTTTCTGACGTTGATTTGACCATTGAATTTTTGTCATTTTACAACACAAATAGAAGGTTGAAAAAACATGCTTTTTGACTAAATTTATCCAATGTTGGCTTCTGACGTTGATTTGACCATTGAATTTTGGTCATTTCACAACACAAATGTAACGTTGAAACAACATGTTTGTTGACGACGTTTATTCAATGTTTGTTTCTGACGTTGATTTGACCATTGAATTTTGGTCATTTTACAACACAAATACAACGTTGGAACATCTTTTTTGACAACGTTTATTCAATGTTGGTTTCTGACGTTGATTTGACCATTGAATTTTTGTCATTTTCCAACACCAATACAACATTGAAATAATTTTTTTTATATTTGACGACGTTTACTCAATGTTTGTTTCTGACGTTGATTTGACCATTGAATTTTGGTCATTTTACAACACAAATATAACGTTAGAACACAATCTTTTTTGACGACGTGTATACAATGTTGGTTTCTGGCGTTGATTTGACCATTGAATTTTTGTCATTTTACAACACAAATACAAGGTTGAAACAACATGCTTTTGGACTACGTTTATTCAATGTTGGCTTCTGAGGTTGATTTGACCAATGAATTTTGGTAATTTCACAACACGAATGTAACGTTGAAACAACATGTTTGTTGACGACATTTATTCAATGTTTGTTTCTGACGTTGATTTCACCATTGAATTTTGGTCATTTTACAACACAAATAGAACGTTGAAAGAACATTTTTTATTTTTGACTATGTTTATTCATTGTCAGGTTGTGACGTTGATTTGACCATTGAATTTTTGTCATTTTACAACACAAATACAAGGTTGAAACATGCTTTTTGACTACTTTTATTCAATGTTGGTTTCTGATGTTGAATTTTGGTCATTTCACAACATGAATGTAACGTTGAAACATCTTTTTTGACGACGTTTATTCAATGTTGGTTTCTGACATTGATTTGAACATTGAATTTTAGTCATTTTACAACACAAATACAAAGTTGAAACATGCTTTTTGACGTTTACTCAATGTCAGGTTGTGACGTTGATTTGACCATTGAAATTTGGTCATTTTCCAACCAATATCCTACAACACAAATACATCAACATAGTTTTTTATGACGTTTATTCAATGTCAGGTTGTGACGTTGATTGTCAGGTTGTGACGTTGATTTTACCTTTGAAATTTGGTCATTTCCCAATACTTATTGAACGTTGGACATCAACGTTGTCTCAATGTACAAATACAACTATTTTGCAGTGTTGTTTCAAAGTCTGTTTTAAAGGGCATGTATCAAATCAATGTTGTATCAATGTCTTTATTGTGCCTGCTGGGAATGTAAAAATTCTAAGTCCTTGATATTGTCTCAAATCTTAAAATGTAACTGTTATAAGTATTTGATCAATACAAAATAAACAAGGAAAATAATGCTACCACAAATGTATATTTTTTCAATTGAATACATTTTTTTAAAGACGTTTTTAGGCCACCTCTATGCAACCACAAGCTTTGTTAATCTGTGACCTATTTTGGGAAAAGTTTCATCATAATTGTTTTACTAATTATTGCAAGAATTTGTTTGAATCGATTCTCAATCGAATCATCATCCCAGGAATCAGAATCGGATCAAACTATTAGATGCTCAAAGATTAACACCCACTACTCAACAGAAAAGTTTAACTTGTCACGTGGCGGAACGGAACTAAAAATACTTGTATCGTAAATCGATTTTTCCCCACTGAAATGAATTTAATGGCTATTAATTTGTTCCATGCACCCCAAAAACAAGTCATGTAGTAATAATTTACAGCATTTACCTCGCAGGTTATTCTTTTTGGACCCCGGCTTTAGAAAGATTATGAAAGACTATACTTGATCTGTTTCGCCAAGTGGGCAAAACGCACACCTCGGTAGTGTTTTTCGATTATAGCTAATGCTAGCGAGCAAGACACTCTGACGAATCTTACGGGGTTCACTCAGACGTTCGCTAGACCAAAGTATCTGAAAATGGCTAATAGTTAAATTTTTTGTTTGCAACTTAAGAGCAAAAAATTTGGTTACGCGAAGGCTTGTTTCTCAAAAAATTAACTAGCAAGTAGAGTATTTTGAATGAACATATGCTTCTCGAGAAGTTAATTTGGAAGTACATTTGTGGTATTAAGCACAGAATAGTCAATGCAAGACTTAGCATGACATTTATATAAGTTAATTCATTTAAAAAAAAACTAAATACTGGTCTTTGAAGTAATTGCACCAAAACAAATAACTCAGAATAATACAGCCGGCAGTACTACATAGTAATGCAGGGGGCGCCGGTGAGGCATATGTATCACAACAATAATTTTGAATGTCCACACATAGCGGTAAAAGACAGGAAGTTTTGGGAAATTTACGAATATTTGCAGTGGAAGATTGGATAGTGTGTATTACTCGGGCTGTGTATCTTTGGGTGCCCCACGATTCAATTCAATATCGATTCTTGGGGTCATGATTCAATTCAAAAGCGTTTTGTTTTTTTTCAATTCGACACGATTCTCGATTCAAAAACGATTTTTTTCCCAATTCAAAAGGATTCCTTATTCATTCAATACATAGGATTTCAGCAGGTTCTACCCCAGTCTCCTGACATGCTAGCAGTGTAGTAGATTTTTGTAAAAAGCTTTTATGATTGTAAAGGGCAATGTTTTATCAACCGATTGCAATAATGTAAATTTGTTTTGACTATTGAATGAACCAAAAATATGACTTATTTTATCTTTGTGAAAACATTGGACACAGTGTGTTGTCAAGCTTATGAGATGCGATGCAAGTGTAAGCCACTGTGACACTATTGTTTTTTTAAATGTCAATGAGGAATTTTTAATCACTGCTGCTAGGTGTGTTGGAAAAAATCGATTCAAATACGAATTGCGATTCTCACGTTGTGTGATTCAGAATCGATTCTCTTTTTTTTTTTTATCTATTTTTTTTATCAATCCAACAAACCACTACACAGCAATACCATAACAATACAATCCAATTCCAAAACCAAACCTGACAAAGCAACACTCAGAACTGCAATAAACAGAGCAATTGAGAGAATACACAAACACGACACAGAACAAACCAAAAGTAATGAAACAAAAATGAATATTATCAACAACAATATCAATATTAGTTATAATTTCAGCATAGCAGTGATTAAAAATCCCTCATTGACATTATTAGACCTTTTTAGAAATTTAAAAAGAACAAGTGTCACAGTGGCTTACACTTGCATCGCATCTCATAAGCTTGACAACACACTGTGTCCAATGTTTTCACAAAGATAAAATAAGTCATATTTTTGGTTCGTTTAATAGTTAAAACAAATTTACATTATTGCAATCAGTTGATGAATCATTATTCTTTACAATTATAAAAGCTTTTTACACAAATCTACTACGCTGCTAGCATGTCAGCAGACGGGTGGATCCTGCTGAAATCCTATGTATTGAATGAATACAGAATCGTTTTGAATCGGAAAAATTTCATTTTTGAATCAAGAATCACGTTGAATCGAAAATAATCGAATCGCGATCTCAAAAATCGATATTTAATCGAATCATGGGGCACCCAAGTATTTGCAGCCTTAACTGCTTCTGGAATTATAACTAATATTGATACTGTTGATATTCATTTTTGTTTCACTACTTTTGGTTTGTTCTGTGTCATGTTTGTGGCTCCTCTCAATTGCTCTGTTTATTGCAGTTCTGAGTGTTGCTGGGTCAGGTTTGATTTTGGAATTGGATTGCATTGTTATGCTATTGCTGTGTATTATTGTGTTGGATTGAATAATTAAAAAAAAATATTTTTTTTAAAATGAGAATCGATTCTGAATCACACGTGAGAATCGCTATTCGAATAGATTTTTTTCCCCACACCCCTATATATTACCACTAGAGCAGTGCTTCTCAAACACCAAAAAATTACTTATATTAAAACAGTCTTAACGTTCAAACTGTATGTAATCTTAGTGGCCAAAAATGTTGCATTACCGTAAAAAACAGAGTTTTAATTAAAATTGAGGCATACTTCTCTACAGTATTTTTAATTTAAGGTTTGGTCATTATGGTGGTACATAAAAAGTTATGTTTTCTGAGGTGGTACTTGGTAGAAAAGTTTAGAAACCACTGCACCAGAGGATTACAAGAATTTTTACCCCACTCACACAAAAATTAATTACTGTCCAACTTAACGCCAGGCAAGAGTGGGAAAAAAATATCTGCTTGGTGCAAACATGTGTCATGGAGAACTGACTAGAGGTCCCAATGTGATAATTTTTCCATGGAGCCCCAGAACTCTTGGCAGCAACCCTGCATTTTGGACACTGAAAATATAAAAAAAAAATACTGGTAAAACATATTTACATAAGGGCAGGAGTTCCCAGTCTTTCCAATGTTTTTAATATAGGGAAGTTTCATTACACAGCAACAAACAAAACGGTTTTATGAACAGGTGGATGTGAATACATGGCGCGTTCTCATGGAAGAACATCGCTGGCATAGATGAACAATTTCCTCCATTTGTGGAATTCTTAAAACTGCATTTCTTCCTTTGTTTTAACTGTACAACAGTGTGCTTCTGTAGATTGTTTGGGGGGAAAAACAGATGTGGTTTTGATGCTGGGATAGTTTGCAGGGGTTGAGAAATTTAATTTTAAGACCAGTTCTCTATTCATTTTAATGGGAATTGTTAAATGCTGGGCAAAAAAGTTTTCAGCTGAAGGCAAACACCCATTTTAATTTGCAATGGTTTGAATTAGATGAGAAATGCAGAGTTGTGAAGTCTCCACATGAAGTGGAAATCATTTGCCAACAAATATTGGGTATTAAAAAAGCTGTAGTTTTCCATAACATTACACAAAATTTATTGAACCTGTTAATAAATGGTGTAGGAAAAAAAAAAGGTTTTTTTAGTCCAGAAAATGTTAAGAATGTGAAACAAGCCAGGATGTAATGAATGAGCTCAAACTTTAAATTTCAATGTTTGCAAAAATTGAATCTATTAGGTTGGAAAACACTGCCAAGATTAATACAGGACACTTTGAATGCTCATAAACCTTACAATTTCAGAAAACATCCAGACTAGAACTGCTGCAAAACAAGTTTAATTTACAGGTTTAGTTTTATTATAAAAAAGCAGCAGAAGAAAAAAAAAAATACAAAACAAAGTCAGTGTGGCCAGTCATGTCTGTTGAGGCCCAACTTAGTAAGTTCAGTTCAAATCAACTCAAAGAGCCTCAGACACAATACTAATTGTGCGAGAACACACAAGCTCCAAAGGAACAGGTGTGGAGCCATGTGAAACAGCTGGAACCAGTCAGTCTTCTTCCTTCCTTCGTGCCCAGCAGTTAACACTTGCATTATGAAAACACTAAAACAACTTACTTTGAATCATGACATTTGGTTCTCAAAATGATTTGACCTGGTAAAAGTAATATCAGGGAGGACGGCCTGCTTGGTGATGGACACCACTAGGACAGAACCTACAAGACCTACTGTCACCATTATGGGACAAGAGAATAAGGCAAGCTCGCTACACATTGACCATGTTCTTTAAGATGATTTCAAATCTCTATAAAGTCAATGTGATCGTAAGACAAAGCCTCTTAACTTGGAGTGCGTCTTATCAGTTTGGGTTTAATACTAGCTAGTTACGTTTCCATAAAGAATCTAGGTTGCTAGTTTTCTTAAAAAAAAAAAAAAAAACAGGAACCCACACGCCTACAGCTTTGACAAAGTCCAAAGAAATAAAAGACGGCAGTAAGTGACTCCAAGCAGATGTGTCATGGGGAGCTGTAGTGTTTGTGTCTACGGGTCTTGCATGTGCAAAGAATGAGAGAACAAAGTGAACCCAAGAGGACGTCGGTCACAAACACGAGATTGACTACTGCGCGAGTCGTACTGCCGTCTCACTCCCCAAATTGTGAAAAACCCTAAAGATGAACAGTATTTGAGCAAATGGTTGAGGGGAAATGTGTTTAAAACGTTGCTGCAGGGGAGTATTTAAACTGTTTCAACACTCCAAGTCGGCCTTTAAAGACAAATTAAACACCGAGAGATAAGAGAGGCCTCTAACGCATCCTGTACTCGGACGTCTTGGACACCTCACAAAGTTGACCCTTGAAGTCGATGTCGACGGTGAAGTCCAGGTCTCTCTGCAGAAAACATTGACATCAAGGAGTAACATTAGTGGTTACACTTGCTTGCATTATTTTTTAAGAAGACAGTTGACTGGTGTTTCTACTTTTAGTATTCACCGCTTCTTTAATTCTACACAGTAAGAATAAGATTTCAATTAAAACTACATAACAATTAAGATGTGAACTTGTAAATTGAGACTCATTCCCTATGAAAAAGGAAAATAGATAACCAAAATATACAGTGGAACCTGTTTATATTGACTGGCAAGCTGAAGTTGATATACCGGTAAACATTTAAATTTGCTGTTTCTTGAACATTTATTGTGACTTTTGGCAGAGACATAATGAGAATATGTTTTCCCACACATTGAGGTGTGGGAAAACATTTCGGGGTCTGTTTTTAATATACTTTTGACCGGTTGGAAATCAAGGACGACTTCCGCACCTGCGCAAAGTGACTGCTACCTCTGTGCAGGAATAGTAGTGAGCA
Organism: Nerophis ophidion; assembly: GCF_033978795.1. Lineage (NCBI taxonomy): Eukaryota > Metazoa > Chordata > Actinopteri > Syngnathiformes > Syngnathidae > Nerophis > Nerophis ophidion. Next base: position 363,590 of record NC_084633.1, read on the forward strand.
AGGCAGTACACAAAGTTGATAGTTAAATTAGTTTGATAGATATTAAAATCATGAATTTTAATTCAGTATTGTACCATCAAAACTCAAATAAACTTTGAAATATCATTCAAAAGAAAAAAATTATATTAGTAATGAATAAATGGCAAGTAAAATAACCCATCCATCCATGCCTGTCTCTTTCATTAAAAATTGCAATAAAATAAATCTTTTGAAATTTTTGGAATTTGTTTTCTCACCTTTTACACTTATTTTACCACCAGCGCTTGATTTTGTGCCATATATTATTAACTACAAAATCCTCTCATTATTAATTAGTGTGTTTTTTTTTATTAATCATTAGGTGCTTTATACTTGTGTACGGTTGTTTTCTGAAACCTTTTCTTTTGTTAGCGCCGCACATCGCTGTTAGGGAAGTGTGCTGTTCTGTGTTAGACAAGTAAAGAGACAACTTGAGGCTGTCGAATAAAAAAACAAAAACGTAGAGCCTCTCATGTTGCGACAGCTTTCCTGTCTGTACATTGATCTTACATCGATGAGTTCGTTCACAGCAATGAAAGCAGGTGGGTTGTGACTGTATGGATTGTTTTTGCTTCGTAGTTTGATCGCGGTTGCAAGCGGCCGCTTCAACATTGTTTAGGCGGGTTGGTTGAGTGTTTTGAGAATGAATACATGATACCAGGAAACATTTTCCCAAAGAATAATCATATTCTCACAATTATAGCATTTATGTCAACTTCCTTGATATCATTTTATATTTTATCAGTAGATTCTGTTTTATTGGCAAATTATGTTACATCTGCCCCTACTTTTGTTGAGTTTAGTGATTGATTCGGCATACTAACACGATGTCAAAAAGTGGCAACTATGGTGAGTTACCAAACTTGTATTACACTGTCTTGTTTTCACTTGAAACGGTCACTTACTCCTGTTACAAACTCAGGAATTTGCATACACGCAGCAAGGCCCACTAATCGTTTTTTTTTTTTATTATAATAAATATTATGATCCTTACAAGCCAAAATCAAAAATATATAAATTTTTCAGTCCTTTGTTATATTAAAATAGTTGGAGAACTAGTTTGGTCATCGATTGGTTGTCTAAAAATAAACTTCACCATCAGCGACATGTTTCACCAGGAAAAATTAGATGTTTACATATGCTGCCATGTTTTATTTTAAAAGCTTGTATTTTTTTCAAAACAGCCAGTTGTGCACATTTTAAATGGACACTGATTATGTTGCCATTTTTGTCTTTGGGTGACTTCGAAATAAAGTAAATACTAAAACAAAGTAAAATGAACTATTTCTCATACAAATAACTGGTTTAGGCCTCAAATTTTGTCAAAAAAAGTAGCTGATCAGGTCTGCGTCGATATAAACAGGCAATTTTTAGTAATAACACAATAGACCATGACGAGATGACTTAGCCAAGAGGCAGGGTTGTCGACAAACAGGATCAACTTAAGCGGTTTCCACTGTATTTGACAAGAGCATGAAATCAATGATCCATTATGGCGTTTTCAATAAAATGACATCGATGACAATATACTCCAGATGAAAAGTCAGCCAGAGAAGATCAATATTAGCCAAATCAACACTTCTTCCCATTACAATGTGTCAACACTTACATTATTCTTGACGTTTGGCTTCATGCTGATGGTGCCCAAGATCTCTTCTCCTATCTTGACAGTCAGGTAATCATCCAAGTAGAAGACGGTCTGCTTCCAGTGAGTGTAGGGGGACTCTGGGCCTGTAAGAGGACAAGTTGTGTTGAATCCAAGAGACTATTTTAAACTAATGCTGTATTTAGTCGCATATAAAAACCATCGTAGGACAGGTACTGTCATGGGACCACGGGTGCAAAGAGGAATGGGCGAAACCACAAAGATAGGTGTGCCAAGCATGTGGTATTGTATTCGGAAAGACTAAAAGGCTGTAATTGCTGCCAAAAGTGAATCAACAAAGTATTGAGCAAAAGCTGCATATGCTTACAATAGGTACATGTTATTTCTTAGTTATAATACATTTGCATAAAGCTCTAAAAACTTGCACATTGTCATTATGGGGTATTGTTCGTAGAATAAGGTTGTAACAAAGAGTGAAGCACTGAATTATTTCCAGATGCACTGTACTTGAGACAGTGAGACGTGGTTTATGATAGTGTCAATATTTGTCGCAATTGGATACTCACTGGTAGAAAAGCCGGTCCTCTTGTGACAGCGAGTGAACTCGATGTTGAAGTAGGTAACGAGTGCATGGATGTAGTCGTTCTTCTTAACTTGCAGGCAGAATGGTGAGGTGAAGGTCAAGTCATCTAACTTCACTGTATAGATGTCCACCTCCTACAAACAGACGAAGTGTTAGTATTTGATGTGAAGTCAAGACAACACTATTGACAACTCAGACCAGTGCGAACAGTTTTACGCACTTTGATGAGACAGGCGCTGGTAACCAGCTGCTTGGGGTCTACCACATCAACCAGAGGTTCCTTAATGGCCACCTCCTTGATACAGGACATGTCAAATCCATACACGTTCTCCCACCCTGTAAGAAAAAGGAAAATATTTAAAAAGGGGCCCTATTTTGTAAAACCAACTTTTAATTGATGTGAGCTGCTTATTTGTATTTAGTATTTTTTTTTCTTCATGTAATCCAATCTTGATTAATATCAACATTTTAATAGTGTTTAACCTGCTAGTGTTAAAGTGTCTGTACTTAAATAAAAAAACTAGAGATTAGTCCAATACATTATGAGTGAATAAACCATAATATGAATTGTAGCCAAGATAGGCACCAGCGCCCCCCGCGACCCCAAAGGCAATAAGCGGTAGAAAATGGATGGATTTATGAAATAGCACAGTAATGTACATGCTTTCAAGTAAAAGAAACAAGGATGCAACAGTTATTTTAACAATGGTGTCTAAACTTTAGCATCAGAAGCAGTCAATTTTTAATTAACTCAGCGAAAAAATATAAAACGTGGCATTCGCCATCGCATCCACAACTGGCTAGCATTAGCAGGACAATGTTTTTCACACATCTTTGGAACATGTCGCCCTTGAAATTTGCAGTGAGGCGTACAAGTCATTTATTGTTCAGACCTAAGATTAAGTTTAATTCTGCAGTACATTGTAACTGGAAAAGGAGAAGGAAAACCTAGACTGATTGGCTAGTGTCAAGACACTTCTGCCATGTTTGATCAAGGTATTATGATCAACCTTAAATTTATCACGATCATCCATCATATAATTTTCCAGGCATAGGACTGGTATACATTTTTGTATATCCTTTTACATTTTGATAAATATTTGGCCATAGCTGCTTAGGGCAAAAAAAAAACAAAATAAAAAAAATACACACCTATTGATGTTTAATAAAAGATTGAATGGGCGACCAACTACTCACAGTGAATTTTGTAGTCCTTGTACTGTCGGTCTTCAATGGCAGTCACGTAAAGAGTTGCCCTGTCCGGGAAAATTAGTCCGTCTGGCTTCTGTTACAGCACAAGAAGGCGGGGGAGGGACAAATAATCAGATTAAGCACAAACACTTGTGTAGGCACTGCTAAAAGCAAGTGTGACATTTCAAATTAAACTACAATAATTCTGGAGTTGCAAATTGCTGTACTAGTGTATTTTAGCTGTAATGGTATATGTTTTCTTGATGGAAAACATGCAAGTCATACATACCAGCCACTTGTCCCGGGCATAGATGACTGTATTGAGCATAGACTCGTAGAAGAGACAGTAACCCATCCACTCAGATATAATGATATCTACTCCGTCCACAGGCAAATCCACCTCCTCCACCTTTCCTTTAATGATGGTCACCACTGAAGATTGGATTAAAATTATACAGAGTTTTATAACGGCTTACAGAATTAATTGTCTCACTTTAAAATAGTCAGTGCATGATTATAGTTTGAAATATCCACTCACCATCATCCATCTTATTGGCCTTCACTATTTTCACAGCGTAGTCTGAGATGCTGCTGCACTCAATCTATGCGGAAACACAAAACAGAGCAACGTTTGAAATCTATACCACCGCACCTTGTCCATGCACTCATTTTGGCGGGTCAACAGACAAACCTACCCCTATAACTTTTTTGGCTCCAGCCTTGGCAGCAAACATGCAGAGAATGCCCGTCCCACTGCCCACATCCAACACCACCTTATCTTTAAAAAGATGCTTGTTGTGAAACATTGAGTTCCGGTAGGTCAGCGTACGGACTTCATCTTTAAGCATCTCCTACAACATTAAGGGGAAAAAACATCAGAAGGATTAATATTATGTAATAAACAGACAACTGCATTTGTATAAAAAGCTGTTTTGTTTTTACCTCATGGATGCCAAAGTGTGCGTATGAGTCAAAATAATAATCCTTTGATGTCATATCTTCAGCAGCAGGCTTTGCTGTGTTAGCTCCCTGAGAAACCTCAACAAAAAGATGCACAATTACAATCTATACCTATCACAAATTATTAAAATAAACCAATTAGTTAAAACAAGGTGTCGCAATGCATCATTAGAAGAGTGAGTGTCTTTAGACATCTTTCAGTGTTTCCCATACATGCATTTATTTGTGGCAGGACTGTATTTTCGGTTTTCACCTTGTAATTCACTCTCGACTAATACACCATTACATTAAAAAACAAACATCAGAAAAATCAGCTATGTTATTACATTGTTCCATTCAGTCTGGTGGTAGACTGCAGTTTACCAGAGACCGATTCCTTATGTCTGCTGGTGTTTTACCTCACCATTTTGTAGCACTTAATATTTGTTTAAAACAATGTGGGTGGGGAAAACACGTTTTAAATAAAATATATACATTAGTATTTTCCACTATCTAACCTCAAAAATATTCAAAATGAGCTGTTCAGATTGAATCTTTACAAATAGTACAAATTAACTCAATTGTCTATACCAGTGGTTCTTAACCTTGTTGATGGTGCCGAAACCCACCAGTTTCATATGCACATTCACCGAACCTTTCTTTAGTGAAAAATAAAATGTTTTTTTTATTTTCAAATTCAAGACAAAGTTATTCTATTTTATTTTTTAAATAGTGCACAACATCACCTTGTTCATAGAACAAAACCTACACAGTGCATGAACTCACAACAAATTACACACAAACTAGATGTAAAATTAGAGGGACCATTGTTTGGGGGGTATCCATAATACTTAGACTTCCTTTTTATTGTCATTCAAATGTTAACTTTACAGTGCAGGTACGGCGATAGGGAGATGTTTTTAGTTACACGATTGATTGAATGAAACTGTTTTTAGTAGATTGCACAGTACAGTACATAATCCGTACAATTGACCACTAAAATGGTAACACCCGAATATGTTTTTCAACTTGTTTAAGTCGGGGTCCACGTTAATCAATTCCTGAGTCTGCTGTGTCTTGACCGCTGCGGAGGAGGCTCTGCCAAACCCCTGAGACAGAGTCACTGAACACCTAGGGTTCGATCGAACTCAGGTTAAGAACCACTGGTCTATACTTAACAGGATATTATGAGGAATAATTTACCACCACAATTATATCTTAAGATAAATGGGCAACATGAAAGTTTAACATCCATCCATTTTCTACTGCTTGTCCCTTTCGGGGTAGCGGGGAGTGCTGGAGCCTATCTCAGCTGCGATTCGGACAAAAGGCCTGGACAAGTCGCCGCCTCATCCCAGGGCCAAGACAGACAACATTCACACTCACACACTAGGGCCAATTTAGTGCTGCCAATCAACCTATCCCCAACCAATTGGAAATAACAGGAATGCTAGAACTATTTTATTCTAACTGAAGGGTCATTCATGTATACAAGCTTATATTATTTAACTGTGCACCATCTTTATTTATCCTTAGTAATAAATTTACCAAACAACATAGGTAGTGACCTTTGGATGGTCCTATTAAATTTCACTATTCAGATTTAAATATAAATCCAAATGAAAAACTAATTGATTTCAGTAATTTGAAAAACAATGATTAATCTCGAACATTTTTTTTTAATGTATAGAACAAATGCTGTCAGCTACGCACGTTATGCAATGAATGTATAGGTTAACACAGTGGTTCTCAAAGGTATGCCAAGGGGTAAGTGAGATTTTTTAAAAATATTCTAAAAATAGCAACAATCCTTTATAAATATATTAAAATATGGATGTAAGTTCATAAACTGTGAAAAGAAATGCAACAATGCAATATTCAGTGTTGACAACTAGATTTTTTTGTGGACATGTTCCATAAATATTGATGTTAAAGATTTTTTTTTTTTTGTGAAGAAATGTTCAGAATTAAGTTCATGAATCCAGATGGATCACTATTATAATACCCAAAGAGGGAACTTTAAGTTGATGATTACTTCTATGTGTAGAAATCTTTATTTATAATTGAATTACTTGTTTATTTTTCAACAAGTATTTAGTTATTTTTACATATTTTTTTCAAAATAGTTCAAGAAAGACCATTACAAAATAGCAATATTTTGCACTGTTATACAGTTTATTAAATCAGAAACTGATGAAAAACTCTCTCTTTTTTCAACTAAAAATTATTTGTTCTGATTAGGGGGTACTTGAATTAAAAAAAATGTTCAAAGGGGGCACATCACTGAAAAAAGGTTGCGAACCACTGCCTTAACAAAGGATGGAGCACATGGTGAAAGTACTGTGACGTGATCTTGGCCTTCATCACACTAGCACAATAGGTTGGACATTATATAAAAAATATTGACATAAACGACAGACTTTAATAACTTGATATACTCGCCGCTTTCTCCCTCGCATGTTTGGGTTTGAGGTAAAGTTTAGCTACCACGTTGTGTTATTCTGCCGTTGTAATGCCACTCGTTCGCCCGCCAACAATGGACGATGGTGAACACCATGCGAAATTAATTATACACGGCCATAAAAAAAATGAACGCGATGAATTACATTCTTTAAGCAATCCATCACAATTTAGAAACATTGACCGCAGAGGAATGACTCAACACCTCTGAATGATGCTAACTAGCTAGAAGCTAACATGTTGGTCCCCATGCGGTCTCCACTTAAGACACCGAACCCAAAAGCGGGATTATCTTATGTAACGTTTGGCTCTTAAAATGATTTAAAAGACGAATTAGACTATAAGGTGGTACGAATATGAAGACGACAGCTTATATCTGGCAACATTTTTCATATAAGGCAATTTATTAAGGTTCATAGCCAAATTAAAATGGATGAATCACCCGGTGCGTAATGTGCTAACAAAACAGCTAAACGCGGAAAATAAATAAAAACGTGTATCTATACCAAGTAGGCGACAGATTTAAATGCAAAACATCTTCAAATGATCAGTTAGTCGTGTTGTTAAATAGAATTAAAACAACTGTACCTCCATCCTCTCTGGTGGCGCCGCCATTTCGACCTGCGGCCTCAGTGAGTGAGCTCGAACAGAGTCCAGCTTTCCTTGCGCCGCCTAAGAAAGCTTGCTTTCGCTCTTCTTCGCAGCTTGGTAGCTCGAGTGGGACTGGCAATGTGTGGTGTCGCCCCCTGTGTTCGGAGAAACTAACTACAGCTAGTCATGAACAGAATTGAAGTACATTGTGAACACTCAGATAATTAAAGTTAAAGTACCAATGATTGTCACACACACAATAGGTGTAGCGAAATTATTCTCTGCATTTGACCCATCACCTTTGATCACCCCCTGGGTGGTGAGGGGAGCAGTAGCTGTGATTTAACCCCCAATTCCAACACTTAATGCTGAGTGCCAAGCAGGGAGGTAATGGGTCCCATTTTTAGAGTCTTTGGTATGCCTCAGCCGGGATTTGAACTGACAACCTATCGATCTCAGGGCGGATACTCTACCCCAGGGGTAGGGAACCTATGGCTCTAGAGCCAGATGTGGCTCTTTTGATGACTGCATCTGGCTCTCGGATAAATCTGAGCTGACATTGCTTAACACGATAAGTAATGAAAAATTCCACTTGTAATCAGTGCTAAAAATATTGTTAAAAATATAAAACATTCACGTGCATTTTTAATCCATCCATCCATTTCTACCGCACCTGTTCAAGAAGTTGCGTTAATGGTATGAAGTTATTTATCATTGGTTCGAGTGGGGCTTGCCCTCCTGGGGGTTCTTCAGACCACCAAGCACTGACATGAGAGCCTGTTTCAGGGTTACAATATGTTTTTATTTTTCAATAATTCTCTCAGTTGCTTCGCAGCAATGTTCTTTTTGTCTTTCCTTCTCGCTCGCACTCAGGCTCCAGCCCCAACCCTGTCTCTCCTCCTGGCCGCTGCTTATAAACAGAGCGACAGGTGATTAGATAACAAGGCCCAGGTGGGCCATCTACGCACCTGTCGCTGATTTCGAGGCCGGCCCTTACATCCCCCCGCTTCGCTGCAGGCCCGCAGGCCACGCCCCTTCCACAGTTAGCTTCAGAATAACAATGTTATTACAAAGAATAAGAGACATATTATACTCTGGAAATGTTGGTCTTACTTAAAAATGCACGCGTTTAGTTGTGTTCAGTGTTGAAAAAAATATTATATGGCTCTTACAGAAATACATTTAAAAATATTTGGATTCTGGGCTCTCTCAGCCAAAAAGGTTCCCGACCCCTGCTCTCCCCACTAGGCCAGTGGTCCCCAACCTTTTTGTATCCGCGGACCAGTCAACGCTTAATAAGTTGTCCCGCGGCCCAGGGGGGTGAGGGGGGGAGTGGTGGCGAGGGGGGGGTTTGGGACGGGGGGAATCCTTTTTTTTTTTTTTCTTTGTCATGAAAAAGGGAGGTTTTAGTGGTCGGTGCACTAATTGTAAGTGTATATTGTGTTTTTTATGTTGATTTAAGTAACATTTATTTATTTATTATATATATATTTTCAAATAAAAATAATAAAAAATTATTCTGCGGCCCGGTACCAATCGGGCCACGGCCCGGTGGTTGAGTACCACTGCACTAGGCCACTGAGTAAGCGCTTGTCTTAGGACTGAGCGATATGGCCTTTTTTAAAATATCTCGATATTTTTAGGCCATATCGTGTTACACAATATTTTGCTTTAACCTTGAATTAACACTTGATGCATATAATCACATCAGTATGATGATTCTATGTGTCTACATTAAAACATTATTGTTCATACTGCATTAATATGTGCTCATTTTAAACTTTCTTGCAGAAAAGGAAATCACAACTAAGTCAATTGACCAAAACTGTATTTATTAAACAGTTTTTAGCAGGTGACTTTTCAAATGATGCTACGTACAAGCAGTAATGCTACTTTTGGTAGCAACACTTTTGCCCCACGCTTGACAAAATAAAGTTGTCTATTCGAAATCTTCCCGCTTGAAGCCGAACCACCGCCAGACGATGGACCCCCTGCTGTTTTTCTTGGGAATTAATTCTTCCTTCATTTGTTAACAGATTCGCACCTTCTCTCTCTAATACCCTCCGGGTCCATTTACATCGAATCTCCTCGGATTGTAAATAACCTAATGTAAATAATCGAATGTATTTCTAATGTATATACTTGTTCTTATGCTATCTGAACTCACTATGGTATGCTCGCTGTACATATCCTACTAAGTAAGACCTACACTGTTTCAATGTCCATTTTTTCTGTTGATGCAATTGTTGATGACTGAAGTACTGATATCAACCAAAACTTCTCATCCCACCCCCGGATTGTAAATAATGTAAATAATTCAATGTATATACTATGATGATTAACTTGTGTGATGACTGTATTATGTTGATTGTATATATTTGTACCATGAATTGATTAACGTGGACCCCGACTTAAACAAGTTGAAAAACTTATTCGGGTGTTACCATTTAGTGGTCAATTGTACGGAATATGTACTGAACTGTGCAATCTACTGATAAAAGTATCAATCAATGAATCAAAAAAAGCCTGCATGTGTAGTATCTGTAATTTTAACCCCGACTCATTTGCTCAAAGTCCTAGTTTGTTAAAGTACGACCCCTATTGTTCCCCGAAAATCGGTAGACGAAAGCCAAGATGCCTGATTTACCGTTTTTTTTCAGGTATGGGTTCCTGAGATTTCTTTGTGCGTCTCGTCATGATAAACGTGTCCTGCGATTTTTCTGTCGATACGTTAAAATAGTAGGAGAGGCTGATTTTTTCTCATTTAAAGTAGGTGTTGGAGAGCCAATTTAGAAATTTCATTTTCGGGACCCACAAAATAATATATTTTTTTGCCATACCTTATGCAACTGCTAGGTATGTGGACTTTTTGTGCTTGTTAAGGGTCTTGAAAAGTCGTCCAAACGTATAGAAGAAAAAACTCAGCAATTTCAATGGGGTACTTGCCGTTCTCCACATTGCCCCTGCTGCGCTGCTCAGGCCATTTTTACGTATACATAACATGCTGTACATGTATCAAATCAAGGTAAAACACACTACACACCCACAATAAAAAATGTAATTCTTTGGTCAAACCTAGGCTATAGGCAGGAGTAACAGATAGAGTGAAGAGTATTTACATTATCAAACACAGAACTGTCTAATAAAAATACTACTGAGATATTAGAGATTTGTTTACATTATTTTTTTATGCTTATCATGGTGCTTATTTTTGATTGTAGTTTTCTTTTGTGCCTAAATTTTGTGTTTTTCTGCATGGACTTTCAACCTTTGTTCAACGCCTCCTTCTCAGAAACTGATTCCTGTTCCACTGTTCACCAGGGATGGATATTGTATACATTTTAACCAATGATACTACCAAATTGGCATTTTAAAATGGTGCAAGTGCCTAAACTGTACTTAGAAATTGAAAACATGCACTTTTTTGGCAAAATAACCCAATCGCTTATGCCTTTTTATTTTAATGGAATTTTGTGACATTCAAGTTGAACAAATCCAGAATTCCTTTGTTAATATTTTGAGTTTTAGAAATTCTGTCCATAAAAGTTATGAACAGAATCGGTGACAAAGGGCAGCCTTGGCGGAGTCCAACCCTCACTGGAAACGGGTCCGACTTTCTGCCGGCAATGCGGACCAAGCTCTGACACTGATTATACAGGGAGCGGACCGCCACAATAAGATAGTTCGTTACCCCATACTCTCTGAGCACTCCCCACAGGACTTCCCGAGGGATACGGTCGAATGCCTTCTCCAAGTCCACAAAGCAATGTAGACTGGTTGGGCAAACTCCTATGCACCCTCAAGGATGCTGCCGAGAGTATAGAGCTGGTCCACAGTTCCACGACCAGGACGAAAACCACACTGTTTCTCCTGAATCCGAGGTTCAACTATCTGGCGTAGCCTCCTCTCCAGTACACCTGAATAGACCTTACCAGGAAGGCCGAGGAGTGTGATCCCACGATAGTTGGAACACACCCTCCGGTTCCCCTTCTTAAAGAGAGGAACCACCACCCGAATCTGCCAATCCAGAGGTACCGCCCCCGATGTCCACGCGATGTTGCAGAGTCTTGTCAACGAAGACAGCCCCACAGCATCCAGAGCCTTAAGGAACTCCGGGCGGATCTCATCCACCCCCGGGGTCTTGCCACCGAGGAGCTTTTTAACTATCTCGGCAACCTCAGCCCCAGAAATAGGAGAGCACACTACAGATTTCCCAGGCACTGCTTCCTCATAGGAAGATTTGCTTATAGGATAGAGGAGGTCTTCGAAGTATTCCCTCCACCGATCCACAACATCCGCAGTTGAGGTCAGCAGAACACCATCCCCACCATACAGTGTTGACACTGCACTGCTTCCCCTTCCTGAGGCGGCGGATAGTGGTCCAGAATCGCTTCGAAGCTGTCCAGAAGTCGTTTTCCATGGCTTCCCCGAACTCCTCGCATGTCCGTGTTTTTTCCTCCGCGACCGCTGAAGCCGCACACCGCTTGGCCTGTCGGTACCCGTCTGCGGATTACCGCCATGACAGGCACCAACCATCTTGCGGCCACAGCTCCAATCGGCCGCCTCGACAATAGAGGTACGGTACATCGTCCACTCAGACTCAATGTCCAGCGCCTCCCTTGTGACATGTTCAAAGTTCTTCCGGAGGTTGGAATTGAAACTCTCTCTGGCAGGAGACTCTGCCAGACGTTCCCAGCAAACCCTCACAATGCGTTTGGGCCTGCCAGGTCTGTCCGGCATCCTCCCCCACCATTGCAGCCAACTCACCACCAGGTGGTGATCGGTAGAAAGCTCCGCCCCTCTCTTCACCCGAGTGTACAAAACATGAGACCGCAAATCCGATGACACAACAACAAAGTTGATCATGGAACTGCGGCCGAGGGTGTCCTGGTGCCAAGTGCACATATGGACACCCTTACGTTTGAACATGGTGTTTGTTATGGACAATCTGTGACGAGCACAAAAGTCCAATAACAAAACACCACTCAGGTGCCATTCTTAAAAAAAAGTCGGCCGAATTAATCCCTACTCTGCATCTGAGTCCTATCTTTTGACCAAGCTTGACAACAACGTTGGTGTCTAACGTTGGCTCCACGTTGTTGGTTGGGATATTACCAATTTTCCCTCCAATTTTTCATGTGTGAGCAAATGCCAAAACTCCTTGAGCATTCAGTGGCTCACATGTGAGCGACGGCAGACGTGCACAGTGTTATACGCTTATATTTTTATTCGATTTTGTGTGCGGCCTAGATTGGCCGTGCGCAGAGGACGCGTGAGCAGTGTGCAATTGCGTGAGCAGTTTACAAATGCAGGGGGAACGTTGGATATTACCAAAGTTGAATGGTCAAATCAACGTCAAAACCCAACAGTGATTAAACGTTGTCAAAAATCGTGTTGCTCCAACTTTATGTTTGAGTTGCTCAACGTCAGGACCTAATTTCACAAGTTCTCAACGTTGTTTTAATGCCTTGTGCCTCCTGAGCATAATGGTACTGGTATTTAGCGCCATTAAGTAGATATTATTTTTAGTATGTTTTTCCACATTTGAAGCTCTTCTTTGTCGTCTACACAGCACATAATGGTGGTTCTTTGGCCAACATTTTGCATATATCATGTTCTGCTGACTGTTTTAAAGCTATTTTCTGTCCAAGACGCCCTGTTTTGTGGGCGGTCTTATTTACGTGGCTCCACTTCAAGAGAGTCTTCTCCCTGTCATCTTTCTTGTAGTGTTTTGAGCTTCCATCGCGAGTAACAGATTAAGTTAAAACTCAACACTTCTTGGTATCAGAATTGGCAACAGTAGAGGATGCATGTCCAGGTACGACATGAGGATAGCGAAAAAGAAGGAGCTTGTTGACTACAACGCTGACTCCAATTGCAAAAGTTGTACCAATTCATAAGAATGGAAACATACACCAGTTCATTAACTACAGACCAGTTTCATTACTTGCACACTTCTCCAAAATTGTGGAAAAACTATTCAATAGCCGATTAGATAAATTTATCAACAAAAGTGGGATGCTCGTGGGGGACCAATTTGGATTTGGAGAAAATATCTCAACATCAATAGCATTAATCAAAATAACAGACGAAATTACCAAAGCAATAGAGGGTAAAGAATGTGGAGCCGCAGAATTCATGGATTTAACAACAGCATTGGAAACAGTTAATCATGATATTTTAATACAATATATCTTGGATATATCTCGTGGTGTACCCCAGGGATCAACACTGGGACCAAGAATGTTTAATCTTTATATAAACGTTCTGTTCAGGAGAGAACACACAGAAGATAATACAAATAATAACGGAAGAAATGAACAAATTTAAAAAATGGGCCAATACAGATAGACAGACAACATTCACACTCACATTCACACACTAGGGCCAATTTAGTGTTGCCAATCAACCTATCCCCAGGTGCATGTGTTTGGAGGTGGGAGGAAGCCGGAGTACCCGGAGGGAACCCACGCATTCACGGGGAGGACATGCAAACTCCACACAGAAAGATTCCGAGCCCGGGATTGAACCCCAGACTACTCAGGACCTTCGTATTGTGAGGGACATGCACTAACCCCTGTCCTGTTGTGCTGCCCCTATACCAGACCAAAATAATAGATTTGTACAATTTCTTAAAAGGCCCAATGTTTGAACAGTGTTTCAGCTCGTCACTCAGGCTGTTCCATAATTTCACCCCACAGATTGAGACACAAAAACTTTTCCTTGTGCCAAGTGCTAAAGCGTCTTTATATTTTGCCGTTCGTCTGAGGTTGTACCCCACAAAAAACTTTGAATATTTGCAGGAAATTGATAACTTCTTGCTTTAAACATGATAAGCCATGTCAAATATTCCACTAAATTGTTATATTTTAACAGTTTTGACTACCAGGGCTGGGCAAATATCAAAAATCCTTTATAAATATATTTATGTATAGTTCAAGAAAGACAATATTTTGCACTGTTATACAATTTAATAAATCAGAAACTGATGACATAGTGCTGTATTTTACTTCTTTATCTTTTTTTTTTCAACCAAAAATGCTTTGCTCCGATTAGGGGGTACTTGAAATAAAAAAATGTCCACAGGGGGTATGTCACTGAAAAAAGGTTGAGAACCACTGGTCTATTGCAGTGGTTCTTAACCTTTTTTCAGTGACCAAAAATGCTTTGCTCCGATTAGGGGGTACTTGAATTAAAAAAATGTCCAAAGGGGATACATCACTGAAAAAAGGTTGGGAACCACTGGTCGATTGCAGTGGTTCTCAACCTTTTTTCAGTGACGTACCCCCTGTGGACATTTTCGGGGGTACGTCACTGAAAAAAGGTTGAGAACATACCTTCAAGTACCCCCAGGGGGACGCGTACCCCCATTTGAGAACCACTGCAATAGACCAGTGGTTCTCAAATGGGGGTACGCGTCCCCCTGGGGGTACTTGAAGGTATGTTCTCAACCTTTTTTCCACTGGTCTATTGCAGTGGTTCTCAAATGGGGGTACGCGTACCCCTGGGGGTACTTGAAGGTATGCCAAGGGGTATGTGAGATTTTTTTTTTAATATTCTAAAAATAGCACCAATTCAAAAATCCTTTATAAATATATTTATTGAATAATATTTCAACAAAATATGAATGTATGTTCATAAATTGTGAAAAGAAATGCAACAATGCAATATTCAGTGTTGAAAACTAGATTTTTTTGTGGACATGTTCCATAAATATTGATGTTAAAGATTTCTTTTTTTTTGAAGAAATATTTAGAATTAAGTTCAGGCTTCACGGTGGGAGAGGGGTTAGTGTGTCTGCTTCACAGTACAAAGGTCCCGAGTAGTCAGGGTTCAATCCCGGGCTCGGGATCTTTCTGTGTGGAGTTTGCATGTTCTCCCCGTGAATGCATGGGTTCCCTCCCGGTACTCCGGCTTCGTCCCACCTCCAAAGACATGCACCTGGGGATAGGTTGATTGGCAACATTAAATTGGCCCTAGTGTGTGAATGTGAGTGTGAATGTTGTCTGTCTATCTGTGTTGGCCCTGCGATGAGGTCGGGTCGCGGGGGCAGCAGCCTAAGCTGGGAAGCCCAGACTTACCTCTCCCCAGCCACTTCGTCCAGCTCTTCCCGGGGGATCCCGAGGTGTTCCCAGGCCAGTCGGGAGACATAGTCTTCCCAACGTGTCCTGGGTCTTCCCCGTGGCCTCCTACCGGTTGGACGTGCCCTAAACACCTCCCTAGGGAGGCGTTCGGGTGGCATCCTGGCCAGATGGCCGAGCCACCTCATCTGGCTCCTCTCGATGTGGAGGAGCAGCGGCTTTACTTTGAGCTCCTCCCAGATGGCAGAGCTTCTCACCCTATCTCTAAGGAAGAGGCCCGCCACACGGCGGAGGAAACTCATTTCGGCCGCTTGTACCCGTGATCTAATCCTTTCGGTCATGACCCAAAGCTCATGACCCTAGGTGAGGATGGGAACGTAGATCGACCGGTAAATTGAGAGCTTTGCCTTCCGGCTCAGCTCCTTCTTCACCACAACGGATCGATACAACGTCCGCATTACTGAAAACGCTGCACCGATCCGCCTGTCGATCTCACGATCCACTCTACCCCCACTCGTGAACAAGAGTCCTAGGTTCTCGCCCGGAAAAGGGTGGAGGGCCATCTCCGGGTTGGGTAGGAGACCCTGCCCCAAGTGGAGGAGTTCAAAGAAGAATCCAGATGGATCTCTATTACAATCCCCAAAGAGGGTACTTTAAGTTGATGATTACTTGATCTGCCGTTTCTTTTCTTTTTCTTCTATGTCCCACTCTCCCTTGTGGAGGGGGTCCGGTCCGATCCGGTGGCCATGTACTGCTTGCCTGTGTATCGGCTGGGGACATCTCTGCGCTGCTGATCCGCCTCCGCTTGGGATGGTTTCCTGCTGGCTCCGCTGTGAACGGGACTCTCGCTGCTGTGTTGGATCCGCTTTGGACTGGACTCTCGCGACTGTGTTGGATCCATTGTTGATTGAACTTTCACAGTATCATGTTAGACCCGCTCGACATCCATTGCTTTCCTCCTCTCTAAGGTTCTCATAGTCATCATTGTCACCGACGTCCCACTGGGTCATTATTGTCACCGATGTCCCACTGGGTGTGAGTTTTCGTTGCCCTTATGTGGGCCTACTGAGGATGTCGTGGTGGTTTGTGCAGCCCTTTGAGACACTAGTGATTTAGGGCTATATAAGTAAACATTGATTGATTGATTGATGTGTAGAAATCTATATTTATAATTGAATCACTTGTTTATTTTTCAACAAGTTTTTAGTTATTTGTATATCTTTTTTTTCGAAATAGTTGAAGAAAGACCACTCCAAACGAGCAATATTTTGCACTGTTACACAATTTAATAAATCAGAAACTGATGACATAGTGCTGTATTTTACATCTTTATGTCTTTTTTTTTCAACTTAATTCAAGGGGGTACTTGAATTAAAAAAATGTCCAAAGGGGGTACGTCACTGAAAAAAGGTTGAGAACCACTGCAATAGACCAGTGGTTCTCAAATGGTGGTACGCATACCCCTGGGGGTACTTAAAGGTATGCCAAGGGGTACGTGAGATTTTTTTTTTAAATATTCTAAAAATAGCACCAATTCCAAAATCCTTTATACATATATTTATTGAATAATACTTCAACAAAATATGAATGTAAGTTCATAAACTGTGAAAAGAAATGCAACACTGCAATATTCCGTGTTGACAGCTAGATTTTTTATGGACATGTTACATAAATATTGATGTTAAAGATTTCTTTTTTTGTGAAGAAATATTTAGAATTAAGTTCATGAATCCAGATGGATCTCTACTACAATCCCCAAAGAGGGCACTTTATGTTGATGATTACTTCTATGTGTAGAAATCTTTATTTATAATTAAATCAGTTGTTTATTTTTCAGAAAGTTTTTAGTTATTTGTATATCTTTTTTTTCCAAATAGTTGAAGAAAGACCACTACAAATGAGCAATATTTTGCACTGTTATACAATTTAATAAATCAGAAACTAATGACAGTGCTGTATTTTACTTCTTTATCTCTTTTTTTCAACCAAAAACGCTTTGCTCCAATTAAGGGGTACCTTAATTAAAAAAATGTTCACAAAAGGTTGAGAACCACTGCGATTGACAATAAACAATGAATTGATGATGGATGCATGTTGGCAGCCTACTGGACTTGGAGGAGCGTGCGCGTGCACGAGGGCCTCAGTGCGCGGTCCCGCGGTCGTCCTGCTGTCACGAGCTTTATCCAGGCAGCGGGGTGAAGGCTTGGAGAATTTACAACGGGTACAAATTACACCATCTCTCCTATTCCGCCCAATTTTTTTGGCGCCACACGCTAAAAGAGAGCACGGTTGTACTTTCATACCGCCGCTTGGCAACCCACCGAGACTGACGACGGCGTTGTTTCGGTCAACCTGGGATGTATTGCAGTATTTGAAGGCTATTTGCTAGCCAGCTAGCTAGCTAGCTAGCCGAACGCTGCGTGCTAACTTAACGGTGCGGTCATTTCCTCAACGTTTCTTCGCCTAACATTACCAACAATATTCAACGCATTATGTTGTTTTAACGACAGTTAACTCCCGTTGCCGTGTGTCGTGTCCGTCGCTTTTTTTGAAATCGTCGCCCGAGGAGGATTGAATGAAATAGCTTGACATCGCCTGCGGAAAGGAGACAGTTAACGGGGATAAGGTTTTATTTACCGTGCTCCTCCTTGGTCACCGCCGCTAAGACCTTGTGTAGACATACAACAATTGTAACAGCTAAGTACACCTTTTTTTGGGGGGGGGGGGGCGATTTACTAGTTGTGCTAAATAGCTTGCCTTTACGCTCCAAGTCCTCTCCATCGAAGAAGAAGCTGACCAGCAGCGGTTCCTTTTCCACCTTTTAGGCCGGACAGAAACCTGCAAAAATGCCGGCTGTGTCCAAAGGAGATGGAATGCGAGGATTAGCTGTTTTTATTTCGGACATCAGGAATTGTAAGTACATGTATTTTTCATTTTTGTTTGCATCCTTGTTGGGCACCTATTCACCAACGCTGATAGCAATCAGTTGTTTCCCCTGTTTTCTAGTTCTAACATGTCCATTTTACCAAAGTTCAGTTCATTCATCCATCTATCCATTTCCTACCGCTTATTCCCTTTGGGGTTGCGGGGGGCGCTCGCGCCTATCTCAGCTACAATCGGGCGGAAGGCGGGTTACACCCTGAACAAGTCGCCAGCTCATCGCAGGGCCAACACAGATAGACAGACAACATTCACACACACACATTCACACACTAGGGCCAATTTAATGTTGCCAATCAACCTATCCCCAGGTGCATGTCTTTCAGTTCAGTTTCAGTTTATTTGGAACATGCATAAGATACAATGTAATGCACCACACGCAATTCGAGTTGTTTCATTGCAGCATGTCCGAAAAGGAGTAGGAAGAAGCCAAGCTTTACTAACCCTACCCCTTTTTATACCTTGTCGTTCTAACATGTCCATTTAACAAAAGTTCAGTTCAGTTTCAGTTTATTTGGAACATGCATACGATACAATGTAATGTATCACACGATTCCAGTGGTTTCATTACAGCACGTCCGAAAAGGAGTAGGAAGAAGCCAAGCTTATTTAATCCTACCCCTTTTCATAGCACGGCGTTCTAACATGTCCATTTTACCAAAGTTCAGTTCAGTTTCAGTTTATTTGGAACATGCATACGATACAATGTAATGCATCACAAGCAATTTGAGTTGTTTCATTACAGCACGTCCGAAAAGAAGTAGGAAGAAGCCGAGCTTATTTAATCCTACCCCATTATACCATGGCGTTCTAACGTGTCAATTTTACCAAAGTTCAGTTTCAGTTTATTTGGAACATGCATTCTATACAATGTAATGCATCACACGCAATTCCAGTTGTTTCATTACAGCATGTCCGAAAAGGAGTAGGAAGAAGCCAAGCTTATTTAATCCTACCCCTTTTAATACCATGGCGTTCTAACATGTCCATTTAACAAAAGTTCAGTTCAGTTTCAGTTTATTTGGAACATGCATACGATACAATGTAATGCATCACACGCAATTCCAGTTGTTTCATTACAGCACGTCCGAAAAGGAGTAGGAAGAAGCCAAGCTTATTTACTCCTACCCCTTTTAATACCATGGTGTTTTAACATGTCCATTTAACAAAAGTTCAGTTCAGTTTGTTTATTTGGAACATGCATACGATACAATGTAATGTATCCCACGATTCCAGTGGTTTTATTACAGCCAGTCCGAAAAGGAGTAGGAAGAAACAGAGTTTATTTAATCCTACCCGTACGTCCGAAAAGGAGTAGGAAGAAGGCAAGCTTATTTAATCCTATCCCTTTTTTATAACACGGTGTTCTAACATGTCCATTTAACAAAAGTTCAGTTCAGTTTCAGTTTATTTGGAACATGCATACGATACAATGTGATGCGTCATACGCAATTCGAGTTGTTTCATTACAGCATGTCCGAAAAGGAGTAGGAAGAAGCCAAGCTTATTTAATCCTACCCGTACGTCCGAAAAGGAGTAGGAAGAAGGCAAGTTTATTTAATCCTATCCCTTTTTTATAACACGGCGTTCTAACATGTCAATTTTACCAAAGTTCAGTTCAGTTTCAGTTTATTTGGAACATGCATACGATACAATGTAATGCATCACACGCAATTCGGGTTGTTTCATTACAGCACGTCCAAAAAGAAGTGGGAAGAAGCCGAGTTTATTTAATCCTACCCCGTTTCATACCATAGCAATTTTATCCCATTTCCTCTTTCTCTGTAACAGAACCGTGAACAAATGATAAATACATAGTATACCATAGTAAGCATATAAAATATTACTTACATAAATACTTTGTCTCAATGGGGAAAAAATATTTCAAGATGTTCATCATAATTCTTGTTCTTTGTACTTTGTGAACACTTATTATTTGAACAGTCAATTAAACTGAATCATATGGTGCTTAGTTTGATTTCTTTGGTTAATCCGTTACAAGGCAGCACGGTGGTCCAGGGGTTAGTGCATGTGCCTCACAATACAAAGACCCTGAGTAGTCTTGGGTTCAACACAAAAAGATCCCGAGCCCGGGATCTTTCTGTGTGGAGTTTGCATGTTCTCCCCGTGACTGCATGGGTTTCCTCCTGGTACTCCGGCTTCCTCCCACTTCCAAAGACATGCACCTGGGGATAGGTTGATTGGCAACACTAAATTGGCCGTAGTGTGTGTATGTTGTCTGTCTATCTGTGTTGGCCCTGTGATGAGGTGACGACTTGTCCATGGTGTATCCCGCCTTTCGCCCGAATGCAGCTAACAGAGGCTCCAGCACCCCCCGCGCCCCCAAAAGGGACAAGCGGTAGAAAATGGATGGATGGGTGGATAATCCGTTCCATAATTTAATTCGACATACTGATGTACTAAAGGTTTTAATAGTACTTTATTGATTCCTTCAGTAGGGTTCCTTCAGGAAAATTAAAATATTGCACAAGCATACAAATATTTTAAATTAGATTTAAAGTGGTGTGTACTATTTTTTTATTTAAAGTGTCAAAAAGCTTTATGTGTATTGCCCTGGCCATGTTGGCTGCAAAGCAACAGTCTATTCTGATCTGTTTTGTTAGTAATTACAGTTTCCAGGAGGGATAACAGAGTTTTCAACGAGGCTTGATCAAATACAACCATGTTAACCGTTTCCATTTGGTACCCTATTACACAATGCAAGAAGTTTGATTTGTTTTTTGTTCTATCCTGTCACATGGGAGTGTCCAAAGTGTCACTCTCATGATATTTCAAAACTACAATGAAGTGAAAAACTAAAACTCGCAAAATCACATTATGCGGTGGTAACCCCTGATTTCCACAGGATGCGGAACGGCAGCAAAACATAGCCGCCACGGAAGGGCACACCCCTATGTGTGCTGGCAATTCAAGATACGAGGTCTCGCAAATCCGCGTATAATCACATGATAAACAGTACGACATGGCTCGGTTTGTAGAGCGGTCTTGACAGCAACCTGAGGGTCCCTGGTTCTATTCGCGGCTTCCGCCGTCCGAATCACGTCCGTTGTGTCCTTGGGCAAGATTCTTCACCCTTGCACCTGATGAGTCGTGGTTAGGGCCTTGCATGGCAGCTCCCGCCATCAGTGTGGGAATGTGTGTGTGAATGTGGAAATAGTGTCAAATGTAGAAAAGCACTACACAAGTATAACCCATTCACCATTAAGTAAACACTGAAGTAAAGTAGGGGTGCAACGATGGTCGAAATGTTATGGTCGACTAAACATTATATTTGTCGACAATAGTTGAAACGTCATCACTTGATTTTTTCTGGGTTGAAGCGGGTCCCCGCCGCCACTCTCAAAAACATTGCCAGGGAAAACATGTACAGTGTGAGAATACTTCTTACTATTCTTATTAAAAACATGGATACCTTGCTCATTTAGCAAAGAGGACCATGCTCTTACGGCTATACATCTGTGATGTGCGAGCATTTAAAGCGGTGGCATGATGTGTGATGTCCGGAGGGAGGATGCGGTCTCAACCTCGGTAAGAGTGTTAGCTTGTACTTTACTAGCTAGCTAAGTAATACAAAGTAAAGTGAAAAATAACTGTTATTTTAGCCAAAGTCATGACGTCAGCTAAATGTTTCTACAAACCCAGTTTCCATATACGTTGGGAAATTGTGTTAGAAGTAAATATAAACGGAATACAATGATTTGCAAATCATTTTTAACCCATATTCAATTGAATGCACTACAAAGACAAGATATTTGATGTTCAAACTTATAAACTTTTTTTTTTTTTGTGCAAATAATAATTAACTTAGAATTTCATGGGTGCAACACCTGCCAAAGTAGTTGGGAAAGGGCATGTTCACCACTGTGTTATATCACCTTTTCTTTTAACAACACTCAATAAACATTTGGGAACTGAGGAAAGTAGTTGTTGAAGCTTTGAAAGTGGAATTCTTTCCCATTCTTGTTTTATGTAGAGCTTCAGTCGTTGAACAGTCCCCGGACCGCTGTCATATTATACGATTCATAATGCGCAACACATTTTCGATGGGAGAAAGGTCTGGACTGCAGGCGGGCCAGGAAAGTACCCACACCCCTTTTTTTTTTTTTACGAAGCCAGGCTGTTACATGTACTGAATGTGGCTTGGCATTGTCTTGCTGAAATAAGCTGGGGCGTCCATAAAAAAAGACGGCGCTTACATGGCAGCATATGTTGTTCCAAAACCTGTATGTACCTTTCAGCATTAATGGTGCCTTCGCAGATGTGTAAGTTACCCATGCCTTGGGCACTGATGCACCTCAATACCATCACAGATGCTGGCTTTTGGACTTTGTGTCGATAACAATCTGGATGGTTGGCTTCCCTTTGGTCCGGATGACACGATGTTTCCAAATATAATTTGAAATGTGGACTCGTCAGACCACAGAACACTTTTCCACTTTGCATCAGTCCATCTTAGATGATCTCGGGCTCAGCGAAGCCGGCGGCATTTCTGGATGTTCTTGATAAATGGCTTTTGCTTTACATAGTAGAGCTTTAACTTGCACTTACAGATGTACCGACAAACTGTATTTAGCGAATACTGAAGTATTCCTGAGCCCATGTGGTGATATCCTTTAAAGATTGATGTCGATTTTTGATAGTGTGCCGTCTGAGGGATCGACGTTGGTTTCCGGCCATGCCACTTACGTGGAGTGATTTCTCCAGATTCTCTGAACCTTTTGATGATATTATGGATCGTAGATGATGAAATCCCTACATTTTTTGCAATTGCATTTTGTGAAACGTTGTTCTTAAACTGTTTGACTATTTGCTTATGCAGTTGTGGACAAAGGGGTGTACCTCGCCCCATTCTTTCTTGTAAAATAATAATAATAATAACTTAGATTTATATCGTGCTTTTCTAAACACTCAAAGCGCTCACAGAGACGTGGGACTCAACATTCATTCACAGCTTGTGGTGGTAAGCTACATCAGTAGCCACAGCTGCCCTGGGGTAGACTGACGGAAGCGTGGCTGCCAGTTTGCGCCCACGGCCCCTCCGACCACCACCTATCATTCATTCACCAGTGTGAGCGGCACCGTGGACAAAGGGTGAAGTGTCCTGCCCAAGGACACACCGGCAGCGATTTTTTGGATTTCAATAGGTGGGAAGCGAACCTGCAACCCTTAGGTTTCTCGCCGGCCGCTCTACCCACTACACCAAAGACTGAACATTTTTTGGGAAGCTGTTTTTATACCCAATCATGGCACCCACCTGTTCCCAATTAGCCTGCACACCTGTGGGATGTTCCAAATAAGTGTTTGATGAGCATTCCTCAACTTTATCAGTATTTATTGCCACCTTTCCCAACTTCTTTGTCACATGTTGCTGGCATCAAATTCTAAGTTAATGATTATTTGCAAAAAAAAAATGTTTATCAGTTTGAACATCAAATATGTTGTCTTTATGGCATATTAGAAATGAGTATGGGTTGAAAATGATTTACAAATCATTGTATTCCGTTTATATTTACATCTAACACAATTTCCCAACTCATATGGAAACGGTGTTTGTAAATCAAAGCAACGTCCATTTGCAATGCAAGAAATAAAAGGCACAGTAACAATCAGACGCGTTGTGGACCAATGCGGATGTATCATAAGCTTAAACATATAATACTGGTATATTAGATAGCTAACATATTAAGAATTAATAAATGATACAATTTTATACAATGCGTCTATTATAGTGCTAAAACTGCCAGGAATTCGTCATTTAGTGAATATACCAGGGTGCAGCTTTTTAACTACATCATCACAAAAGTGCTTCTTTTTTTTGTGAAAAAGTTGATTTGGTAGTTTGTTTTTATTGCTGCTATTTGAACTGTTTTTTTCCATACATAAACCAGGGTTTTTTTGTTTTTGTTTTAGCACTTTGCCTTTCCTTTCTTTTAAATGAACACCATTTTATTGACCTGACATGTAGAAAAGACAACAATCTTTTGCCTTGCAGAACTACAACTTAATTTTTTTGTAGCAAGCAACAACATAACAGTAACATCATTCCTGGCAAGTGTTACACATGGTTTAACAACTACAAACCACTCCCATGCTTCCCGGTCCTTGTTATCAGATGGTATTTTCACACAGGCCCCCATATACTGTAGCTGCTCAGGATATGCTTCTTAGATTTTTTTCTTAGACTATTTTATTTTGAAAGTAAACCGGATACTTTATTTTGTGTTTGTGCATGACTTCCAGTACATCACAATCAGATTTTAGCTAAATTGAACAAATTGGTGTCGACGACCGACATATATAGAAGCTTTGTATAAGTATATTTAGCGCGGAGATGCCGAACATCTCTGCCATGTCGGTGCCGTTCTGCATGTGGTTTGAAACGGACACCATCCATCCATATTCTTCCACTAATTCGAAGTCGGGTTGAGGGGGTAGCAGCCTAATCAGAGAAGCCCAGACTTCTTTCTGTCCAGCTCTTCCCGGGGGAGATCGAGGCATTCCCAGGCCAGCTGGGGGACATAGTCTCTCCACCGTGTCCTGGGTCTTCTCTGTGGTCTCCTACTGGTCGAACGCGTCCTAAACCCCTCCCAAGGTAGTCGTTCTGGGGGCATTCTGACTAAATGCCCGAACCACGTAATCTGGCTCCTGTCTATGTGGTGGAGCAGCGGACACATTAACTTTATTAAAAACGTAAAGAGTCCTCCGTTGTGGCGATGACATTCCACTGCCGTTTCGCATCCTTTGGAACTCGGGTTAGTAGATAAAAAATAAGTAACATATTAGTTACTTATTTCACACAATATTAGACAAGGTTATTTTGTTGGTTACAACAAGGTAAGATAATGCAGTAGATTTGATTGGGAATTTAAAATGTTTATAAGTAGAGGTGGAAAAATAACTTTCAATGAATCACAAATGATATGTGGATGATTCTGAATCAATGGACAAATGTCCAAATACCGATAATTTATGTATGTTATATGAAATACTGACATATTTGAAATGCAGATCTAGTGCAGACACACACACACAAGTGGAGTGAGGAGTAGAGGAAAACCTATGCTAGTTGTGGATCTAAGCTAGCTTGAATGTGAAGGAGTTAACATGAAAATATATACATTTTACACTTAAACAGAAGTCTAACTGGAACTGTGATACAGCAGAGAATAAGCAGCTAAAAAGAGAAATTAGCAAGGAGATTATTAAATTAGGATAGCTAATAATATCCAGATAATAGACTTGTTGAATTTAATCCATCTAGCGTTAAGCCAATCGCTTGTTTTGAATATTCTTTAAATATTGCATGGGTGAGTATAAAGTTAAGTTGCTGAAGGGCTGTAGATTTACAGCGGGAGATTAAATCCAAAAGGAATGCTGAAATTGAATGTTCTTAACTGAATACTCACTAAACCAGGTAGACAGAGAACTCTACTGGAAGAATGTTTTATATACATACCAAATCTCTTAAAGAATTTATGAACTACATTATACAGAAGCGATGGGGTCGTTGGGCTAACTAAATACATGTTGTTTAGCACACAACAAAAATTACACAATTTTGGTTAAGATCTGGATAAATTGAGCTGTTATTTACGTCAATAGGGCTGTCCACCCCCACAAATTACAGTGGCAGCATTCATTTCTGTTCATAATCTTTCATGAACCAAGAAGTAGCCCATCCATGTTAACACTCCACCTATCCATCCATCCATCCATTTTCTACCTCTTGTCCCTTTCAGGGTCGCTGGGGGGGCTGGAGCCTATCTCAGCATAATCATATATGATGGGTCCAGCCCATGTCAACAACTAGCTTTATCAAGTTCTGGTCATTGTGCTTTACAACATGCACACAATGACTTATTGTTTAGACTGAAGTAAACTTCAAAGTAAAAGCATGTAATATTGTACATTCCGTTTTGCATCATATTAATAAATATTATTATATGTTGTCCACCTTGTACTTTTTCTGTCATTGCCTGAAATAAATGAAAAATGAAATGATTGGTAGTGTTGACACCACTTTCTCATTTGCATAATTGATCCATGACCCATGTGCATGTAATTGTAATTGGATGCTGAGGAGACAAACTGTGAGTAAAAACCATGAAAAATTTATATTTACAAATATGAATTTACTTTTTTCTGCTGTCTCTTTTTATATATATTTTTTCAAATGTCACAAACAATATTACACCACAAGAGTAAGAAAACAAATAACTGGGCAGCACGGCCTAGTCTTAAATAAATGTTTTTTTTTAATACTATTAAACAATTAACACTTATTAACACATTTGGACACAATCAAAAGTACCAAAAATTGTTACCCGTAAGGTATGGGGAAATGGTACTGTATCGATTGAAGTGTGAAAGGTACACATCCCTATTGTTAAGTGAGGGCGAACAAATAGCGCAAAGGGTATTTGTTTTAGCCCTCTGTGTATGTTTTCGAAAAGTGGCATCAAATGTAGCATGATTAATTGGTTTGAAAGTATCCTGTTGAATTGGCCTAAGCCACAATGCTACAATATTATTGATTATTTACACTCTACCATTGTCTTTCCCCATGGCAGGTAAAAGCAAGGAAGCGGAGATCAAACGGATCAATAAGGAGCTGGCCAACATTCGCTCCAAATTTAAAGGGGACAAGGCTCTTGATGGCTACAGCAAGAAGAAATATGTCTGCAAGTTGCTGTTTATCTTTTTGCTTGGCCATGATATTGACTTTGGACACATGGAGGCGGTCAACCTGCTGAGTTCCAACAAGTACACAGAAAAGCAGATTGTAAGTTATCGTAAAGGTCTTTGTTTTAGTAGCACAGCGAAGCATCTAAGGTCAAACACATCCTATGCCGGCATTCTGGTTGACAGACACATTTTGTCTATGGGAAATCATGTAAAAGCGATTTTTAAAATTTGTTTTTAAGTGTTTTTTTAATCTGTTAGGTCATTATTTACTGTATAGGTAAGAGCATTTTAACATTCTTAACACTTGAAGTGTAAAAAGTGCATATACTTGATGCAGCTGAGTTTCTGAGGTGTATTCTGTTCTTTTATTGTTAAAATGTTCAACTTATTGACACTAAAGCCTTATTGTGCTGAACAGTCAGGACAGAGCATACCACATTCCCAGGTGGGGATAAAGTCCATCTCTGGCTCTATGGTTTTCATCACTTTTGTTTGCCATCACTCAGTATGTTTCACAAAAACTTACTCAATTTATGTATGTATTGGTTTGAAACCAGCTTTAAAACACAGGTAAACAAAGTAATTATATTTAAAAATCTGATTAGTATACAATGGAACCTCCATTAACATACGTAATTGTTTCTTGTACATGATTTGTAAACTGAAAAGTTTGTATTCGTTCAGTGAAGCAGTGTTCTCAAAAAAAAGTATGTAAACATAGATAAATGGTTCTAGCCTTAACAAAAGTCCCAATTGTAGTACAAAAAATACACACTTTTGAGACAGTATAAAGTTTATGTATTCTGTGTGCGTAAATATATATATATATATATATATATATATATATATATATATACATATATATATAAAAATCTCAAACATAATGGAATAATGGATCAACAATATCTTACCAGTATCATCCAAACAACACGACATCAGCAGAAAGCTGCACTGTCAACACGCGCACACACACTAAAGGCCTCTTTTTGGTGCTTTTAAAAACATCTAACAATGTTGCTGCACTTAAAAAAGTCAAATAAATTTTACCTTATGTAGGCAAATATTGGTGGCATGCAAGCGAAAAGAGATGAATAATAATGATTAACGTAGAGAGGGAGCAAAAATATCGGGAGGAGGTGTCGGGGGAGGAGCAGTAGTGCTTCTCCAAGCCAAAAGAAAGTCATTATCTTCCGGGGTTCACTCTCATCTATTCCTGTTGTGTTGATCCCACTTAACCAACTTGAGTAGGACTCTTGGTCCTCGCTACACCATCAATCTGTCCAGCGTGATTTGTTTTTGACAGCGCTTTAAAATGTGTCTGTATTGTCGTTATTGGCCTTACTCCTCATAAATACAGGTAGTCCTTTTTAGTCCACAGCAAATCTGTCTTTCTTTCCAGGCTTGTTTGTTGGCTTTTTGGACCATATTCAGTTGGCAAAATAGAACAAATTTGGTGAATGGCGAAAGCAGTAACACTTGCTGCAGAACTGAGTGACCAGCGTGTGTTGTCCTGTGCAGCAAGTGACGCCTCCGGCAACAATGATGAGCCCAATGTTTGTCTACAGGCAGATTGAAATGAATAACAGAATAACGTTCGCGCACAGAGGTCTATTTGGGCCGATCCAAACGTTTACAATTAGAGGGGTTCGTAAATCCAGGTTCCACTGTACCTAGATTATGTGATTTGAGTCCAGTTCTCTATGCATGTATACTCTTTGATCAAGGTATCATCTGAGCAAACTTTCCACAAATGCGCCTGTCTCTGAATGATGATTTTACTTAAAAACGTCAAATTTACAAGCAAAGAAGACAAAGCCAGAGAGATGGGGAGTGATTACACCCACATGCAGACCAATTAAATAAATATACTGAAGCTGAAGTAAGAAATTGTTTTAAGAACTAACGTGTTTAATAGTTGGCGAATTGCTTACGAAGAAGACCCTTTAAATCCGGCTCAGCACATCCCCGTGTGTAAGAAACATATCCGATAGGCATATTTTAACATCACAACTTTTTTTCTTCAAAATGGAATTAAAACGGAGTTAAATATGCCTGAGTTTCTTTAGTCAGTCACAAGTAGAAAACAATCATAACAGTACAAGGTAACATGAAAAGTATTGTCTGTATCTTAATGACAATATTTCAGCAAGTGCGGAAAAACAGTCACAGCCAACTTCGGTAATCTTACTTTAGTTAGTGACATAAGAATGAAATTAGAGAGCGACCGATTATTGGCTGGGTGGTTTATCAGCGCCGATATCTGTCTTTTTATTGGTATCGTTTTCGTTTTTGTTTTTTTCACACTACATCAGCAAACACAATATATACACATAATGTGGAGTGAACTGAATTATAATTATTTAGTGTTTTTACTTTAGTGACTCAAAGCGTTTAATATTTAGAAACCCAATATTTACATTTATGCTGCATTTACCCCAGTGTGGCACTGGGAGAAATGTAGGTGAAGTGAAAGATGAAATCGAACCAGGAACCCTCAAGTTGCTGGTTGTCCACTATACCAAGTTAGCCACGCTTCGCCCAGTATTTACTATTAAAAAAATATAGTGAATTAGATAGAAACAACCTCTTCTCAACCACTAGCCCTTTTTCCCTGCATGAAAAAAAGTTCCTTTTTTGCTGAAACCCACTCGGAGCATGGACTCATTGAAAAAACGTCGCGGGTTTCATGTTCCCTGATTCAATCAAATAACAAAGCGACAGAGATGGATGGACATGAAGATGACAGAAAAGATATGTCTGCCCAAAAGCCAAACATTGTGTAAATAGCTTGACAAATAGAAGATTTATTTTATGAGAAGAACAGACAAGCTTACACATAATCCTCTTTCTGTAACATCAGGAAAGCATTTATGTCAAAAAAATCTTTTTACGTAAAATTATGCAGTGTTAAATATGTGCTTTCTAACAAAATTAATAGCAATAATGATGATGATATATGTTTCTCAAATAAACTGTCATTAAAATTTAGGTGAAAATAAATGCAGCATGGTCTTTTGCTCTAAATAAGTTTTTCTATGACTTTAGTTCCAGACTGTTTTTGTTTGTTTGATATTGTCATTACTGCCCAAAGTGGCTGGAAATGTGTATTAGAACTGAGTTACGTAGCGGCTCATATGGACCACAGCTGAAAAACAGATATGTTTTGGAGGCCCAACAATGAACCTATGGTGAAGAAATACTGCACTACAGCACGGTGGAGGCACATAGCATTTGGCCAAGGGTCGGATTAGAGAGTGCATGTAAACAAGTTCACGGTCTTCACATACACTTGTGAAAATAGAAAAAATATGTATTTAGTGAATCAGACTGATTCAGTGCATAGTGGTATACACTAAAGAAAAAGCATACTTGTGGAGAATCGTTTTGGTGTTTGTTCTCTTAGACGGAAATATTGATGTCGTGTGGTGACAGTTCAAACTCAACTTTTAAGGCCTATTTTTCATCTTCGGAATTGTACAGCCAAAGGGCTTTGAACTTGAGACATATTTTAAAATATAAGTAAGTGTGCAGTTGTGCATCATCTGGGGCACAACTCAATTTGATTTAATTGCTCAACAATTATAATAATTATTTTAATTATCGCAATTGATGCATTTTATTCCCCATATAGGATTTCTTTTGTACAATATACACATCTCATTATCCATAAATAAACACATGTAAATATTAGTGCTGTCAGTTAAAAGATAATATTTTTTTTGTTAGAATAATAACACTTTCGAATGTAGATTAATTATGAGTAAGGTTATTAGGTTATTTGCTTGCATAATTTAAAGCAACTTAAAAAAGACCCCGAATGATTTAATTGAATTCACGTCATTTATTTGCTCAAAGCATGGTAACAGTAATATCTGAAGTCCCTTTAGGGTGTATTTTGTAGTGAAATGTACCAGCCAGCACACCAGTCGAAGTTCCCATACTCCTCTTTGCATTGACATATGTCTTGACTAACCGTTAAGCAACCCACGCAGCCTTTCAGGTAACCACGGTTATAAAAGATTTTAAAGGGCACTTGCAATGTTTTTGTGGCACAGCCAAATTAAGTGATGTTTCCTTGTCTAGCCATGATTAAGTTCAGCTCTAATAACACTTCCCTTTTCTTTTTAATTACCGCTTGGGATGATTGAGGCTAACAAGCTATACAGTCGACAACAGTTGGTTGCTCATGTGAGTTGACATCATTTCACACGCTCAACCTTGATGAGCCATTAAAGCAGGGTTGTCGAAACTGTGGCCCAAGGGCCAATTCCTTAAAGTTGGCAGGTCTGGATATCTGAATTGTATGAGACCCATCTTCCACGGAACTGTGACGAGCAGGTCCAAAACTACACCACATTCCTTGAGTTCCCACAGGGTTCCACACAAATCCACTTGGCCCAATTCACATGTGCAACTCAATAGAGATTATAAGAAAATGTGCTAGTTGAGCTGTACATTCTAAAGAAAAGGTTTTTTTGTGTCACGAAGTCTACGTTTAATCACCCATTGTGCCATTTATAATTTTTATCTGCAAAGCACAAGTAGTTATGTCTATTCCTTGTCTTCAAATGTTCCCTTCTTTTGATAACTCTTGCAAGAAAAAGTGCTTAACCACATATGACCTTTTTATTGTGATTTTAAGATTTGAATAACTATTAATGTTAGTCAATTGGAAAACAATTTCTGATTGTGTAAATTTAAATGTATGCCTCTAATTTTCAATAGGATTAAAGTCTGTAGATTGGGTATGCCATTTGAGGATTATGATGTGATAATTTGCTTCTTCTTGATACAGTCCCTTTTTGCCTTGGGTGTGTTTTTTTGTCTGTTGTCATGCCCGGAGACCCATTTGTAATCCTTGGCTTACTCTACGGTACATGGTCCTGTCCATCTGCCTGATAATGCAGTGAAGTCTACCATTTCCATAAACAGAGATACAGCTTTCATATTAGAAGGCATTACACTAATAATCTCATTTACTTAAAGCAATTCCTCCAGATAGAAAAAGCAGATAATAAATTGTGACCCACTGACAAACTTACATAGACACAAATTAAAAATGCCATTTAAATTAGACATTTGCGATAAGGCTAGATAATTTTGGGTAAAAGAAAGAACAAGTTAAAGACTTGTTTGACATGAAATATATCTTTAAATCAGGTATGTTTGGGTCTGGCACTGTGTATTAAAAACAAATAGTATGACTTTATTGGGATTGCAGAGAGTGCATAATAGGAACATGTTTGATTGGGTCATTTTGTGTTGAGCAATGGTACTGTTTATCTTTCCTATCTCATCCTTCCCTCTCATTCTCCAGGGCTATCTCTTCATCTCAGTGCTGGTCAACAGCAACAGTGAGCTCATCCGTCTGATTAACAACGCCATCAAAAATGACCTGTCCAGCCGCAACCCCACTTTCATGTGCCTGGCTCTTCACTGCATTGCCAACGTTGGCAGCCGTGAGATGGCGGAGGCCTTCGCCAGTGAAATCCCGCGCATCTTGGTTGCTGGGTAAGTGGGAGACATGATTTTGTTTTTTATGGTGGTTTTGTCATTTTGCCGCCTTGAAGCTACACTTAACTTCAACGTTGTTCCCTAGTGATACCATGGATAGTGTGAAGCAGTCAGCTGCCCTCTGTCTGCTGCGCCTCTATAAGACATCCCCTGATTTGGTGCTGATGGGGGAGTGGACATCCCGCGTGGTGCACCTTCTCAATGACCAACATATGGTAAGAATTGGGTTTAATTGGATTTTAAATTAAAAGATTTTAAAATATTGATTGCATAATAATAGACTAATTTGTTTGCTAGGAAATAACACTTCTAGACCCGAAAGGACCAGATGAGTCGCCCGCTGGCCTGTTCTAAAAATAGCTCAAATAGCAGCACTTACCAGTGAGCTGCCTCTATTTTTTTTTTAATTTGATTTATTTACTAGAAAGCTGGTCTCGCTTTGCTCGACATTTTTAATTCTTAGAAAGACAAAACTCAAAAAGAATTTGTAAATCCAAGAAAATATTTTAAAGACTTGGTCTTCACTTGTTTGAATAAATTAATTTATTTTTTTTACTTTGCTTCTTATAACTTACAGAAAGACAATTTTAAAGAGAAAAAATACAACCGTAAAAATGATTTTTAAACACATATACCTTTTTACTTTTTAAATTCCTTCCTCTTCTTTCCTGCCAATTTTAATCAACGTTCAAGAAAATTATTTTTTTTTTTATTGGAAAGAATAATAAATACATTTTAATTTGATTCTTCATTTTTAGCTTCTCTTTTTTCGACGAAGAATATTTGTGAAATTTTTCTTTAAACTTGTTATGATTAAAATTCCCCCAAAAATATTCTGGCAAATCTAGAAAATCTTTAGAATCAAATTTAATTCTTACTTCAAAGTCTTTTGAATTTCTTTTAAAATATTTGTTCTGGAAAATATAGAAGAAATAATGATATATCTTTGTTAGAAATATTGCTTTGTCCAATTTGTTATATATTCTAACAAAATGCAGATTGGATTTTAACCTATTTAAAACATGTCTTCAAAATTCTAAAATTAATCTTAATCAGGAAAAATTACTACTGATGTTCCATAAGGGACGGCGTGGCGCAGTGGGAGAGTGGCCGTGCGCAACCCGAGGGTCCCTGGTTCAAATCCCACCTAGTACCAACCTCGTCACGTCCGTTGTGTCCTGAGCAAGACACTTCACCCTTGCTCCTGATGGGTGCTGGTTGGCGCCTTGCATGGCAGCTCCCTCCATCAGTGTGTGAATGTGTGTGTGAATGGGTAAATGTGGAAGTAGTGTCAAAGCGCTTTGAGTACCTTGAAGGTAGAAAAGCGCTATACAAGTAAAACCCATTTATTTATTTATTTATTTTATTTAGACTGATACGTTGAGTGTTTTAATGATACATAAGCAATATAATACATATGTGCATAAGTTAAATCCTCATACAATGCAATGATGGGGCTGCACATGGAAGTGTGCCCCAAGCAAATATGGCTCTGTATTTTTCTAAAGGGCACATTGCAGTCCTTGGGCAATGAACTGGCCCCCCGCCAGTAAGCAGACCTAATAATATTACTCATTTTGTGGGACAGTAATTTTTACAGGCTTTTTATCCGCTGCCACTTTTTATATGAGTCTAAGTAAAGTTGATCACCACCGGCATTCGCTCCCCTGCATATTCATTGATTTATTTTCTTTGCTTTAAACTGGGAATGGTAAGTGTTTGATTGTGCTCTCTGCAAGGCAAAAAGCGTGCCTGTAACTATAAGGACATTGTAAATCTAATTGAAATAAACAGTTTATATCAATTATTTTCTATTTCTATTGATAAAGGATTTTTGTCAATTATCTGCTGCACTGAGGTATCACTGAGGATTAACACTTATTCACCCTTTTTTTTTTATAGGGAGTGGTGACTGCAGCCATCTCACTTATCACTTGTTTGAGCCAGAAGAATCCAGATGAGTTCAAGACCTGTGTTTCCTTGGCGGTGTCTCGACTCAGCAGAGTAAGTCGCACTTGAACTGAATGCATTGTATTTACTGTCATGCAGAACATGCTACTAATAACATGCAAGGTTGTTCATGAATCCAGGCACGTTTAGATTTGAGCACACATGTTGGAGATGCTGGCCCCTTCCCTGTCGTTTGCCCCATGTACATGGCCAAAACATGCATCGGTTGAGGTGGGCGGGGTTGGGGGCGCGTGTATAATATAGCCAAGAGTCATGGATGCATTGGAATTCTGGGTACATCTTATGTTGCGTTTATAATGTGTTACAGAGCCAATGTTCTCCAGAAATGTGTTTGTTATTCTTGTTTGGTTAGGGTTCACAGAGTGTGGCACATATTAGTAAGAGTTTTAAAGTTGTTTATATCACAACCATCAGTGTAAACGGTATGGCTGTTGACCAAGTATGCATTGCAATCTCGTATGAGAAGCTGCGAAATCCATGTGTCCTACTGGCACGCAGATAGCATGGTGCAAAGATGGGCGCAATGACATGTTGGAGAGCAGTGGTCCTCAACCACCGGGCCGCGGCCGTAGAATAATTTTTTATAAAAAAATGTTTTAACACACTCAATTTTTTACTGCATGCCATTGGTATGCGCGGGGGTGAGAAGAGGTTTTAAAATTATTAGCGCCTGCTTACTTTTACCGCATGCCTTGAATAAGCGCAGGAGTGAGAAGAGGTTTTAAATGAATTAGCGCCCCGGCGGCTATTCAAGGAAATACGGTAATTGAAAGTGATGATTTGGGGCACACCCCGGACAAGTCGCCACCTCATCGCAGGGCCAACACAGATAGACAGACAACATTCACACTCACATTCACACACTAGGGCCAATTTAGTGTTGCCAATCAACCTATCCCCTGTTGTTTAAATGTGCTATATAAATAAAGTGGATTGGATTGGATTGGAAATACATTATTATTGTACAAAGTTCAGAATATAAATCTATTGTTCACGTGACAAAACATTGACTTGTTCAATGTTTGTCTAACTTGATAACTTCCTTGACAGTGTAATGCAGCCGTTTATGTTCCACTTTATTTGCTGAAGGTTTTCCCGCGACCCCGGGGGGGAATAAGCGGTGGGAAATGGATGGATGGGTGTGAATGTGAGTGTGAATGTTGTCTGTCTATCTGTGTTGGCCCTGCGATGAGGTAAGCGTGAATATGGCCTTAAAAATAAGAATCCTGATTCAAATGGGATTTTTTTTGTTTTTATATTACCACCCCTATTTCTCTAACATGTAATAATGGTTACTTAGATTGTGTCATCAGCCTCCACCGACCTGCAGGACTACACCTACTACTTTGTTCCAGCACCATGGCTCTCTTGTAAGCTTCTGCGTCTTCTGCAATGCTATCCTCCACCTGAAGATGGAGCTGTAAAGGGCCGTCTGGTGGAGTGTCTAGAAACCATCCTCAACAAGGCCCAGGAACCACCCAAGTCAAAGAAGGTTCAGCATTCTAATGCTAAGAATGCTATCCTTTTTGAGGCTATTTCTCTTATCATCCACTACGACAGGTAAGTGTTTAGGGTATGAACTTTATTTTTAGTGCAAGAAAATACACAGAAAACATACATAACCACTACAGGATACAATTTGTAATTTTTGTGCAGTAGAACCCATTTATGTCGACTGCCCTCGAACTGTCTGACAAACGGTTGTCGACTTAACCGAAACTAGCTTTAAAATGAATGGCCGTTGATAAAGGCTTTTTAACCTACACACGTTTTTTTTTCATTTGTGCATATTTTATTTAGATTCTTGTGATTTCATAAATGTTATACTCTTATTTAACTGAGCTGCTGCATGTCACAAAGCTTTTGTACATGCAAAAATCTTTCTTCCAGTAGCTAACATCCTAAAGTTGCTGTGGAAAAATAAAAGGTATTATTTTGAAGTTTTTTTTAAAGTGAAGGTGCTTTGATTTTTCAAAGAAATTATGCCTCTGGGCCTCATTTTTTGTAAACAAAAGAAGTCATCCACGTGTGTCGACACCAACTTCAGCAGGCACTTTTTAGTAATAAGAAAAAACTGGACTGTCACTTGTTCAGTTAGTGGACATAGACGGGTTGTCGACATAAATGTGTCTGACTAAAGCAGGTTCCACTGTAACTGTGTTTTTCTGAAATGTTCTTTCCACGGTATGTTGTCCTGCACAGTGAGCCCAATCTGCTTGTGCGAGCCTGTAATCAACTGGGCCAGTTCCTGCAGCACAGAGAGACTAACCTGCGCTACCTGGCTCTGGAAAGCATGTGTACTTTGGCCAGTTCTGAGTTTTCACATGAAGCAGTCAAGACGCACATTGAGACGGTCATAAATGCCCTAAAGGTGATGCATTGCACTTGAATATAGGATCAAATTAGAGTTTTATAGTGTATCAATAACATTCTGATTTAAATCCACACTATATTTAATGACCCGTTTCCATTTTCCAACAAATCACAACCTGTTTGGAAAACCATACAATACATCTGACACACTACGTACCTAATATTTCCGTTTGATAGATTTATCTCTACCGTTTCCCCATCTTTTGGTTTCTAACAAATTCTTTTTTGGTGTCTGCAGACGGAGAGAGATGTTAGTGTTCGACAGAGAGCGGCAGATCTGTTGTATGCCATGTGCGATCGCAGCAATGCCAAACAGATCGTAGCTGAGATGCTCAGTTACCTAGAGACAGCAGACTACTCCATCAGAGAGGAGATGGTGCGTAAAACCGCTCAAATAAGAATGGGCTATTATCTTTGTAGTTACTGTACACTCAAGTGATTAAACTAAATTAGGTTAGAACTACTGGCACATGAGATTTCTAGATAATTTCTCTTCAGTGCCAAATATTTAAGGCAATTCAGCCTGAACAATAGCATTTAAATAGATTGATTTACTAAAAACAAATCTATTTGATTCAAGAATTATGTCAACACAATCTAATGACTGAGCTTTTTGTTGTCTACCAGGTGCTCAAAGTAGCCATACTGGCTGAGAAGTATGCTGTTGATTACTCGTGGTACGTTGACACCATTCTCAACCTCATCCGTATTGCTGGCGACTATGTCAGTGAAGAGGTCTGGTACCGTGTCATCCAGATTGTCATTAACCGCGATGATGTCCAAGGCTATGCTGCTAAGACGGTCTTTGAGGTACGTTACTTTGATTGCAACTTTACACAATACAGGTGGTTCTTTATCACTGTGGCTTACTGTAGCGACCTGGCAGTTGTGTAGCATTAAGAGTTTTGTTATTTCTGACTGCCGTAAACATAACATGTCCTGCCTTTGTGTGCTTGGGTGCGCGACGAGTAGGACAGTTGAGTTTGCTGATGTTTTAATGTGGTTGCAGCCGACAGTAGCCTGTTTCTGAGTATGTTGATATGTTTTGTTGTATTTTTAAATTCATCATTGACACTTATCACAAAGTTATGTAAAAAATAGGGTTGTCAAAGTTAACGCAATAATTACTATTAAATGCTCATTTCCTTT
This sequence comes from Nerophis ophidion, assembly GCF_033978795.1. Classification (NCBI taxonomy): domain Eukaryota; kingdom Metazoa; phylum Chordata; class Actinopteri; order Syngnathiformes; family Syngnathidae; genus Nerophis; species Nerophis ophidion. The sequence continues at coordinate 401,712 of NC_084633.1, forward strand.
TAACTCAGGGGTCTCAAACTAATTTTAGCTCAGGTGCTGCAGGGAGGAAAATCCATTTCCACGTGAGCTGGATTGGTAAAATCTTGGCATTATAACTTAAAAATAAAGACAACTTCAGATTGTTTGCTTTGTTTTACTTTGGCCAAAAATAAAATAAATATATTGTCTCAGCATATTTACAAAGCCATTAAACTTTAAGCACTTTTGGTTGAGCATTCTCATGTTAGCAGTTCACTATTAAAGATGTGTTTGGAAAAGCAACTGTTTCCTCAAACCGTCGCATTGGAGACATCCACAATTGCCACAACACATTAATTTATCATCATTCAAATATTACACATATAATATACAGACAAAACAATGTTCAAAATGACACCATAGCTGAAATCAAGGTAACATAACTAAAAACTTAACCATGTAAACATGGTGGACTTAATTATAAAATAAAATGGAACAAACAACCAACATAGAAACCCATCTTTACAATGGAGGGGGGCGGGTGTACATTGCTAAAGTTGTTTATACGGCCACCCTCAGTGTGACCTGCATGACTTTTGATCAAGTATGCATTGCATTCACTTATGTGTGTGTAAAAGACGCATATATTTTGTGACTGGGCCGACACGCTGTTTGTATGGAGGAAAAGCGGACGTGACGACAAGTTGTAGAGGACGCTAAAGGCAGTGCCTTTAAGGCACGCTCCCAATATAGTTCTCCAGGTGGAAATTGGGAGAAATTCGGGAGAATGGTTGCCCCTGGAGACTTTCCGGAAGGGCTCTGAAATTTGGGAGTCTCCCGGGAAAATCGTGAGGGTTGGCAAGTATGCAAGCCACAAGCAGGAAGTTGTATTGGACGCTGTCCCTCCTGCCTGCACTGACAGATTTTTTTCTAACGTACAGCAAATCGTTACTACACAACACGTCAGTCTGGCTCATGCAGAGCTTGTGAGAGAGTACAAATCAAAAACATGGACTGTAAAAAGAGCAAGGACGGCACTGAAATGGCGAGAGTTTTTAAAAAGTAAAGCGTGGCAGTATGACTTAGCAACTATGTGCCAACTTTAACAACTTTCTAATCAAAACGAGCTTATGGGATGAAAAGGAAACTCCAGATGTTCGGCAATGAGCCGAGAACTTCTGAGTGAGCTGAGCGGTAGGATTGTTCATTGAGTTAACATTATTAGGGTTACTGTCATGAAAAATATGTGAAGACCTACTTTAATGAGATATCCTGAGATAAACAATTAGGCTCCAGCGACCCCCGCGATCCCAAAAAAGACAAGCGGTAGGAAATGAATGGATTCAGTTCTACATTCTTGAAACTGACTTGAATAGAAGCTTTGTAAAAAGGATGAGTGCTTTAGAGGGGACCTGAAATGTTTTCATGTACCGTATTTTCCGCACTAAGGTGCACCGGATAATAAGGTGCACCTTCAATGAATGCCCTATTTCAATATTTTGTTCATTTATAAGGCGCACCGCATTATAAGGCGCATAGAATAGATGCTACAGTAGAGGCTGGGGTTACGTTATGCACCCTTTAGATGGAGCTGCGCTAAAGGGAATGTCAACGGGGACGGCGTGGCGCAGTGGGAGAGTGGCCGTTCGCTACCCGACGGTCACTGGTTCAAATCCCACCTAGAACCAACCTCGTCACGTCCGTTGTGTTCTGAGCAAGACACTTCACCCTTGCTCCTGATGGGTGCTGGTTGGCGCCTTGCATGGCAGCTCCCTCCATCAGTGTGTGAATGTGTGTGTGAATGGGTAAATGTGGACGTAGTGTAAAAGCGCTTTGAGTACCTTGAAGGTAGAAAAGCGCTATACAAGTACAACCCATTTATCATTTACTTATAACAAAACAGTCAGATAGGTCAGTCAAACTTAATTAATAGATTACAAACCAGCGTTCTGACAACTCCGTTCAATCCCAAAATGAATAAACAGCTGTTTTGTTATTTTTTTCCCTGATTCAATAAAAACGTAAAAAAAAGTCAGATACTGTTACGGTAAATCAAACGTTAGTGCAATGACAATATAGTAACACTCGAAATAGTGCAAAGCAATAATATATCAATAACTCAACGTTGCTCAAACGATAATGTCACACAACACAACACACAAAATAGACATGTAAAGCTCACTTTATTAAGTTATTCCTCATCCACGAATCCCTGAAATTCTTCTTCTTCAGTGTTCGAATCAAACAGTTGGGCGAATACAGCATCCAAAATTCCTGGCTACGTCTCGTCGAAGTCGTCATTAAACGAGTCAGTGTCGCTGCTGTTAATGTTAATCTCTCGCTGCTGCTCTATTCCCGTGTTCTACTGTGTGACTGATCGCCTTGAGTTTAAACTCGGCACGCCTCCCGCAGTCATATATCCCAGCATGCACCAAGCGCTTCTTCTACAAGGGAAAATAAGGTAGGCGGCTGCTTACCGTAGAAGAAGCACACTTCTTCTTCTACGGGGGAAATTAGGTAGACTGCTGATATCGTAGTTGCAAGACCTCTTGTGGCATGTTTAATTTGGACACTGAAGAAGAAGAATTTGAGGGATTCATGGATGAGGGATAACTTAATAAAGTGAGCTTTACCTGTTTATTTTGTGTGTTGTGTTGTGTGACATTAACGTTTGAGCAATGTTGAGTAATTGATATATTGTTATTGCTTTGCACTATTTCGAGACATCTTTAATGGAGTCAGTGTTGCTGCTGCTGTCTAGCAGTTCAGTGACAATTCCTGCTTTCCTGAAATCATGTCTTTCAATAGGAGCCATTTTGGGGTCTTTACATAACACAAATGGAAATGAAACGGCACAGCCATATATCCCAGCATGCACCTTGTGCTTCTTCTCCTATGGAGGAAAATGAAATCGGTGGCTGCTTACCGTAGTTGTGAGACATGTTGTTGCTCAATATTGGTCCATATATAAAGCGCACCGGATTATAAGGCGCACTGTCAGCTTTTGAGAAAATTTTAGGTTTTTAGATGCGCCTTATAGTGCGGAAAGTATTTTGCTCATCATTCACAATACCTATGTAAAACAAGCACACGTTTGTTTTTTTTTATATACTCTAACTTGTTTTCAAAAGTCAGCCAACAATGGACCCAATAGAAGTCACTCTATTCAGCTTATAAAGCGCTCTAAAAAGTTCACAAATTCACTAAAAAGATCACTAAACATAAGTGGAGTATTGTTGACACTTTTTAATGTTTTTTTTTTAATGGGTTATATGGGCGCAATAGACACAATGACTTCATGACTCCCCCTATATAGATGGATAGATAGATACTCAATGATCCCGACGGAAATTCAAGACATCCAGTAGCATAATGCAAGTCATTAGTTACAATAAACTGTAAAAATATGACCGCTGTATCCCTTACCCTCCCTTCCGCGTATAATAAACCCGGAACCAGATTTAAAAGGTCTCTTATATGATTCAGAGTAAACAAATTACAAACTTTAATGTGTGCAATTGAACATAAAAATAGAGTCATACTTCTATAAAGAAATGTACATATCCTGTGCAGGAAAGGAAATATGTGCAATTTAAAAGAGACCTCTAAACAGTTAAGGAACCTCAGACCTTGTGTTGTAACGATACCAAGATTTTGGTTTCGGTACCGGAACCAAACATATTTATATTATTTTCGGTACTTTTCTAAATAAATTATTGGCTGTATTATAACTAAAAATATTTAGGTACATCAAACATATGTTTCTTATTGCAGTTAAGTCCCTAAATAAAATAGTGTACATACTAGACAACTTGTCTTTTAGTAGTAAGTAAGCAAAGAAAGGCTCCCAATTAGTCTGCTGACATATTCAGTAACATATTGTGTCATTTATCATTCTATTATTTTGTCAACATTATTAAGGACAAGTGGTAGAACATTAATTGTTAATCTACTTGTTCATTTACTGCTAATATCTGCTTAGTTTCTCTTAACATGTTCTATCTACACTTTTGTTAAAATGTAATAACCTACTCAGTGGCCTAGTGGTTAGAGTGTCCGCCCTGAGATCGGCAGGTTGTGAGTTCAAACCCCGGCCGAGTCATACCAAAGACTATAAAAATGGGAGCCATTGCCTCCCTGCTTAGCACTCAGCAACAAGGGTTGGAATTGGGGGTTAAATCACCATAAATGATTCCCAGCCGCGGCACCGCTGCTGCCCACTGTTTCCCTCTCTTCCCAGTGGGTGATCAAGGGGATGGGTCAAATGCAGAGGACAAATTTCACCACACCTAGTGTGTGTGACAATCATTGGTACTTTAACTTTAATCACTTATTCTTCTGTTGTTTGATACGTTACATTAGTTTTGGATGATACCACAAATTCAATCCAATACCAAGTAGTTACAGGGTCATACATTGGTCATATTTAAAGTCCTCGTGTGTCCAGGGACATATTTCCTGAGTTTATAAACATAATATACACTTTACGAAAGAAGATGTTGTGATGGCAAAAGTATTGACGTAATCATAGTAGTATCGACTAGATACGCGCCTGTACTTGTTCATATCATTACAGCGGATGTTAGGTATAGATCCACCAATGGCTTTTCTTTTTATAATTTGATGCCGTTGAGCTACGGTGTGCTGTGAAGCGTGTTTAGCTATTCCTCGTCCTGCAGAGATGATACTTGTAAGAAACTCACTTTATTTGTCGCCATGATGGATGGACGTTAGTCGTTAGCTAGCTAGGCATGTCTTAAAGCACATCTTCCTTAGGGCGTTTCAGTGTTATAACTTCACCTTTATAGTTAGTTTTTAAGTCAAAATGCGTCCATTCTCCCTATTCTGTCTACACACTGTCTGCTTGTAAGTATTCTGTGATTGTGTGCCGCCGAACGCGATCCTCTACTCGTAATCCAGCAATGTCATGACGTGACTTCGATGCGGGCGCAGGGGCGTTTCAAGGACGGTATAGTACCGAAAATAATGAACTAGTATCGCGGTGCTATACTAATACCGGTATACTGCACAACCCTACTCAGATCAGTTGTAAATAGGCCTGTGCATAGCAATTGAAGAGTGTTGACCTTCTGAAAGTGTGTTGTTAATGCATGCACTCTAGTGTTTGAAGTGGGGGTGGTGTAAAAGGTGGAATAACCGACATTGAACTGTCAATGCAGACATTAGGGATAGGTAAAGTCACCAAACTGCTGTAGGATTCAAAAATATTTTCCAAATTCTCCTTGTCATTGATTTAATTGATAAATGTGCATACAATATTTTTTGGGGTTGTGTTTACAACTGCTAATGTCGGCGTGAGTTGGCTAATTCAAGAGATGTCAATTTAAGAGGTTTTACTGCACAAGGATGTTCCTGCTGTTATCAATCAATATTTATTTGTATAGCCCTTAATCATGTTATCATGGCATGTAATATAAGTGGTTCTTTCTTTCAGGCCCTTCAGGCCCCTGCCTGTCATGAAAACATGGTGAAGGTTGGAGGATACATTCTGGGAGAATTTGGTAATCTCATTGCTGGTGACCCCCGTTCCAGGTGTCTTTTTTTTCTTTCTTCTTTTTTTTTTTTTTTTAAACCTCAATAACAGCATAATATTTCGTTAGCAACACTAAGAGTAACTTGTTGTTTTTTCTAGCCCCTTGGTCCAGTTCAATCTCCTTCACTCCAAGTTCCATTTGTGCTCTGTGCCTACTCGTGCCCTGCTGCTGTCAGCCTACATCAAATTCATCAACTTGTTCCCAGAGACTAAGACTACAATCCAGGAGGTTCTGCGCTGCGACAGCCAGATTCGTAACTCTGATGTAGAACTGCAGCAGCGTGCTGTGGAGTATTTGAAGCTCTCTTCTATTGCCAGCACCGATGTCTTGGTTAGTTCTTGTTGGATGCAATTTTGTTTAATATTGAAAATGGAGGGGGGAAAAAACAACCCATCCGTAAAGTTGCAATGAGCATCAGAAAAGCTACTGGGTAACTATTCAAACTAAAAGTTTCAGTTTGATCTAAAGACTAAGAGTGTCAAAAGGTGGTCGAATACATAGCAATTGAAGATTGCAAGGGCAGATTGATCCATTTTCTGCTTCAAATATGCTAACCAATCCAATGTATCAGTATATGCTGATATATCTGAACAGAACATCAAAATATACGATTTGTGTTTTCAGAGATAAAGCTAATTTGTGTAATATGTAGTAAGATATAGTATTTTTAATTGAGTTAATTTTGTTTTAACAATATGCAGGGGGACAATTAAATGAGTGGAGGGGTCGAAACACTCCTACACAAAAATATTTACTTCAAATCCGGTCTAGGAATGATACCAGACCGGCACCTGGGTTCAGTTCAAAACTTGGAAGGGACTTACATTTTTGCAGAACATTTCTAAAATCATTTTAGCGCTGTCATATCTTTGAATAGCTCTTTTGCAGTAAACGAGCTTTTAAAAACAGCAAAGCGCTCTTGTTGTATAGAGGAACTTGGACCAGTGTAGACACATTGCTTGTTTGAATTTAGGAAGAGCCATTTGGGAAAGTAAGACTTACAAGGTGTTGTTAACCTCCTAAAAGCCAGAATCCATTGCAGGACATTTGTATTTTGGACAGCAGGGCCTTTTTTCTTTCAGAAACCTGTAACTGACATGAAATAGACAAATAAATGTTACTTGTTCTCAAAATTAGAATATTAGTCCAGCACATTGATTCTCAGATTTTTGACCGATACGACCTCTAGAACCTCTAGTTTTCTGGTTCACTTTTGGGCATTTGTGCAACCTAGATGACTAGCGTTTTGCTTTGGCCTCCTCTGTCTCTTTTTCTTTCCTGACATTTTTGAAGTCAACATTCCATAAATTTTCATGTTTTTTTAGGCAACCGTTTTGGAGGAGATGCCTCCTTTCCCAGAGAGAGAATCTTCAATCTTGGCTAAGCTGAAGAAGAAGAAGGGTCCTGGTGCAGTGTCCGTGACAGACCTTGAAGACAACAAACGGGAAGGCGGGGAGCTGAATGGGGGCGGTGAACGGGGCCCCGACACAACAGCAATGGCTGCCTCCAATGCTGTAAGCAGACTTTCTGCGGCCTACTTTGAGTTGCAGTCACACACGCAGACCAGTACACACAATCCAGCATTCACTCCTCTAACTGTCAGATCTCTTTTGTCTGCTTTACATTGTAAATAATGTTGAAGTTGTTTGATGGTGAACATTTGCGGAGGAAAAATAGTGCTGCAGCTATGAATCCAGCAGCTGTCATTGTCTCACAAGTCAATCAAATCCATCAAATATTAATATCAGTTGATTGTGAGGTTGATAGTCCTATCAGATTCATCCAAGTCAGCTCTCTGACTATTTTAAGACAGCTCTAATTCACTTCATGTTTAAATACAATCTAAAACATAATTTTACTTGTATAATATATATTGACCGTCACAATTAGAGTCAGCACCACCTGCTACCCTCATTAACATATTGTAGATAATATCCCACTATATTGTAGCGGAGCTGTCTGATTGCAGGATGTCAATGTTGGATGCAGGATGGTACCTCTGCTTCAACACTCGTAGGCACCTGAGCCATCAGAACGAGGAAAAGGGATCAGTGTTGCCAACTTAGCGGCTATATTTAGTCATTAGTGAGTGTTCAGACCCTCTAGATTGTCTCTTTCAAAAAGCAAATGTCAAATAAGTGACATTTTTAGGTCTTAAAGGATACCTATTATCCCAAACCAACCATTCTTCTCGATTGGTACCTGTTTTGTGTATTTGGAATCTTCATAAGTCCTGCACATTTGATATCAAAACCATGGTGGCATTGTGGAGATGGTTTTAAAACAATCTTGCCTTCCTTCATACTTCCTCCAAATGAGCCGTTTAGAATCTGCCCCATTCTCCAATTGGTGACGTCAGCGGATATCTCCATAGATAGTAAAGCTTTGCACAAGTCCGCCAGTTGTAGTCCAACTAGTTATTTTTTCTCCTTTGAAGGGCCCTTGACATGTAACCTCTACTAATAGCAAGTATTTGTCTTTCTAACATCTTACTAAAATAAGTGATTTAAGTGTAACCTTTCTTCCAGTCCACCCCATCACCATCAGCAGACCTTCTCGGCATTCGTTCTGGACCTCCTGTTGGCACGGCTCCAACCAGTGCCGGTAGCCTACTGGTGGATGTGTTTTCTGAAGCAGGGCCCGCTGCACCTTCTGCTGCAGTGAATGACGATGGTTTCCTAAGGTAAAAAGTCAATCTGCTGCAGTGAATGATGATGGTTTCCTAAGGTAAAAAGTCAATCGAATGAGCAAATGTAGACTCCATTGCGGTCTCTCAGACAAAGTCCAGTATAAACTGCTGTAGAGCCTTTTGAATACTGTGTGTGGTTTCAAGCCTAATTGTGTTGTTGGTTAGCTAGTTAAGAAAATGTTACATTACCTCCTCTGTGTGTATTTTAAGTAATCCAATTCAGGGATCTGTGTTTATTGGCCATGTTTCAAGTTCTCTTTTGTGTAGTGAACCTTGAATTTAAAATTAATGTAGAAAGTGGGAACTTAGTTGCTGAACATATTTAAAGGTTATTTTAAACCAAGCCTCTCAAAAAGGGTTTTGGACCATAAAGAGGATCATAGATTCTGTCACGTTGTTGTCCTCAAACAGTTTTTTGGTGTTATATGTTTGTCCAGTAAGACTGCTTTTTCAACTACTGTAATTGTGAATTATGTGTGATGGTTGACTTGACATGCTGTTCTTTGCTCTATCTTTGTCTAATATAGAGGGACCTGTCAACCCGGAGAAAAATGTATTTAGATATTAGTCAGGTTTAAAATATGTATATATGTATCTTTGCAATTCTTAAAAATTACGTTTTATTTTATAGTGATGTCAATGAATACTTGTACAGATAGATGGACATGTCAATCTTGCCAAAGGAAGATAATAGGAATTAGGTTGTCAAAAAAAAATCGATTTTTGTATTAATCCTAATTTTTATTAGGAACGATTCCTTATTGATAAAAAAAAAAAATCAAACAGTTGACAATGTTTTATTTTTTTGAGATCCATCCTGCCCATATATGTTGTACATATTTACTTTAGAAGTGTTTGATACCGCGCAGCTGACCTTCTGCCGCTAAATTAATTTCAGTGGTGCAGATCCTGTCACTCCGAAGGGTTTTGGGTGCCTCGAATGTGTGTGAACTAGTTCTTTGTGTTGTGTAATATATATTATTTAACACACGCCGAACATTGTATCCAAAATGCCGTACTGAATGTTGTCAGCAGATTATTGAATTGTTTTTCATAAGATTCTTAGTGAGAGTTAATGCGGACTACTCCTTGGTTGGCAGGTCTACTTTACTTGTCTGTTCATTTGAACTTACTGTGTATGTGACTCTTTGGTCTTTTTCTCTCCTTTCCTTCTCTCTATTTTCCTGCGTGCTTGTGTGTGTCTGTGTGCGTCTGTCCTCCGACCTATACCATGATTGGACATTGACAGAGATCTGGAACAGCCCACCGAGACCTCTGACTCCCTATTGGTGGAGGGTTCTTGTGACTCGGAGTAAGGGCCTTGTAGTAAACTACAGACATTAGCTAGAAAAGCACTATTATGGCACCATCAAACTGTCATAATGTCATTGATATCGTAGAATGTTGTTCATGTATGTTTCTGTTAATAGGTAGCTTGCTGACACATTCACTTTAGATTTGCATAAAAAAATCCAGAATTTGTCAAGATTTAATTCAATAAATCAAAGTTTATTTATATATCCCTTAATCACAAATGTCTCAAGGAGCTATTCACCAAGAAGGGATATTTTATCAGTAAATTACATATTAGTGCAATGTAACATAAATTAAGTGGTTGCAGTGCAGATTTTTACATACAGTAGCAAAAGTAAGATGTAATTAAAAACTAAGAATGAGTGACCAATAATACAGATTGCAGATCTTCATTGAGTGAAATGCCAACACAAAGCAGCACACAAATAGTGAAGTACAAGGAAAATGAAACATGATTTTAACTTCTTTTTTTTTTTAACCAATAAAGAACTGAATGGTGTGGTATGCAAATGAATTAATCCACCTTTACTCCAAATTCTTTAAAGGTTGCCTAATTGTTGTCAAATGTTGATGCGATCTATTAATTAGTCTACAGTAATCTAATAATTTTAGTATAAATACAGCTGGTTTGATAGCCACAGAGGTTTGTTTTGATAATATTGGGGAGCAAACACAAGTACATGGAACACACCACCCAAGTCAGAGATAAAGTTGTGGAACATTTTAAAGCAGAGTTAGTAGCTGAGCACAAAAAAATCGATTCACATCCGATTTGCGATTCTTATTCACCACAATTCTAAATCTATGAATAATTTTAAAAAATCGATTATGAGAATCCATTTAAAAAAAATACGTTTTTAGGCCATCTCCGTGTGCTACCAGAATGAGAGAGGCAGACAACATTATAATTATACTAAATAATATCTTGCGAGAATCGGTTTGAATCGAGAATCAATTTTGAATTGTATCGTCAACCCAGGAATTGGAATCGGATCCAATTGTTAGGTGCCCAGAGATTCACACCCCTAAGGGATAGGTTACAATAAAGATTTGTCTCATCTTGACACGGTCGTCTACCTAAACACACAGGCCGAACAAAGAGATCAAAGAGCAGAGATGCTACTTAAGGTTAAAATGCAGAGAACCACAGCCTAGGTGGAGGAAACTGCACTACACAAATCTTGCCTTGATGGAACATTGGCAAGAGGAAAGCTTATAGTTGAAAGAAAACCAGGAACCAAGTTTTCTTGAGCAAGAACAGGAAAAATAGTAAAAGTTGATAAAATATGTCTGTAGTCAAATACAGTGCAATCTTGAAAGGACACTTTTTAGAGTCTGCAAAGGACTTGAGGCTAGGGCGGTGGTTTGCCTTCTCGCAGGATAATGACCTGCAATAGAATGGTTTAAAAGGAAACATATGCATGTTTTAGAATGGCCCAGTCAAAGTCCAGCCCTAAATCCAATAGAGAATATGTGGCAATGTCTGAAAACTGCTGTTTGTTTTAAAAACACTAGCTGTTGTTGCACAAATGTCAGCCTCAATGTGTATAGCTGGTATATACTAACCCCAAAAGACTTGCAGCTTAATGGCAGCAAAAGGCGATACCACAAATGATTGAATTATAGGGGCTAATTACTGTTGTACATCAGTTTTTTGTGTTTTTTTTTTTTTGTAAAAAAAACAAAAAACTATTTACAAAATCATATGTATCACTCTTTACTCTTCACAAGTGGTGCCACTTTGTGTTGGTCTTTCACATAAATCCCAATCGTATTTGTTTGTCGCATCGTGACAAAATGTGGTAAAGTTTAAGGGCTATGGATATTTGTTTAGGCCACTAAATGCACAACATAGACAATAGAACAAAACACATTTCTGAGTACATGCACTGCAACTCGACGTCTATACAATAACATTCCACAACAAGAAGAATAAAAAAACACGAACGTATTTTGCACACCAAAGCAGTAATTGGCATCAAGCTACTACACATGTGTGTACTGCACTGCTTTAGTTATGTGAACTGTGCCTGTGGTAGAGTGCAGTCTGAATGTATTTGGAAAGTTACCCATTTTCTATTCTATTGGTTCCAGATTAATTTAATCTGCAAATGCAAACATTTTAAGTCCTGATTTTACATTATTTTATATATTTGTCTTTGCAGGGTGTTGTCTGTGTTGCATGTAAAATGATGACCTTGTCAAAGCCGAATATTAGCATCTTTTTTAGCTCATTCAATTTGTATCAGAAAATGTCCAAATACATACTGCTAGTATTTGTAATTAATATTTTTGTATGCTGTTACTAACCGTTTCTGCATTTTATCCCTTTTCCTCTTCTCTTCTATTCTTCTTAACAAATCTGCATCGCATTGCCTGTGTGCATGTGTTGTGTGGATGTCTTCTTTTTCTTCACACACATCTATGACTCTCCTTTTTCTGTTGTCTGTCTCTCCGTCCTTGCGTCTTGTGGTCTTTCAGCTCTGCTCCTCCCTCTGAGGATCCTGCTCCCCCTATGTCTGAGGCTGATGAACTTCTTAACAAGTAAGCTTTTTCTCTATGTGCATGCACTCTGTCTTGTCAGAGAAGATATATATATTTTTCCCCTTGATTATTTGATTTTTTATATTTTTATTTTTATTGAATTGGAATTGTCTAGAAATAAAATAAATGACGTTAAATATTACATTATTGTGCGTTGGAAGATGTTGATGTTTGCATATATTGATCTACATTGGGTTGGTTTGAGTATTTTTAATATACAAAACGTATAAATGTAATCCGCACACATCCTCAAGGATGGCCAACATTTTACTAACAAGCTCTCTTAATGTATTGTTTGCTTCTGGAAATTAATCTGCCGGCCATTTCCCGTAATATCAATTAGTTTGAGTAATCAGTAGATAACTACCAGTAAATGTACTTTGAACGCCCCCTTCCCATCACCAGACTTGACATGCCGCCCCCTCTTGGTGGGCCATCATCCGCAGAACTAAAGCCCATTTCCCCGCATAGACAGTGTGCAGAAAAGCATATTACATTTGAATTTTAATCACATATTTTGCTTGTTTTTGTTGCCTGGGTCCATGATTACTTCAAAACTGATGTAGTTAACATTGTGAGCAAGTAAGAAGTAATAATTATAATTATAATACCGGTAGATTTGATTTGTATTCCCCTAACATTTGTATCAACGAATCTCCATTTCCAGACTTCCTTTCTCTAACATCTTCTCTTCACTAAACACCAGAACCTTTGTTTTATGCTCTTTCAGCATTTCCCCAAATATCTTGAGGAAAATATCAGTAGAAGATGAGAAAAAAAGAATACTAGCAGTTTACCTAACTTGCTCAGTGGCCTTGTGGTAGGTCGGTAGGCCGTGAGTTCAAATCCCGGCCGAGTCATACCAAAGACTATAAAAATTGGACCCATTACCTCCCTGCTTGGCACTCAGCATCAAGGGTTGGGGTTAAATCACCAAAATGATTCCCGGGCGTAGCCACCGCTGCTGCTCACTGCTGCTCACTGCTGCTCACTGCTCCCCTCACCTTCCGGTGGGTGAACAAGGGAATGGGTCAAATGCAGAGGACAAATTTCACCACACCTAGTGTGTGCGTGACAATCATTGGTACTTTAAAATTACCTTATCTCATTTTTTAAGCGCCAGGTCTTCACTTCTTTCTCCGTTTTTCCGGATTTCCTGACTCAGTCTTTCTTTCCTCAAGGGTGTTCCTGATTTTCAGTACTACATTTGGTCTGAGTCTTTCAATTTTTCTCGATCCAAACTTTGACCAATACCTTTCTTATTCAAAGTCAGAATCATTAAATTGATCACCGCAAATTACAGTCCTCTCTCCTGGTCTGTACAATTTGTGTGAGTCAATTTCACTGGGGAGGTTTATAACGTCCTCATATTCCCATCATTTGGAAATGTATACGAGCTGACCCACCTTCTTTTTTGTATTGCTAAAACCTCCAACAATGCATCTAGCAGCCATATTTGCTAATTCTTTTAAAATATGCGCGAAAACGATGTGATTCGGGATGAAGATGCTACCAAAAGACTATCCAATTGCCTCTAGTGTTCTGTGGGTGACGTCAGCGGGCTGATGCAGTAACCGCCCACATTTTGGATCTAAAAATGGCCGTTTCAAAATGTGCTGAAACTCGTTAAAAACACGCCTGAAACCAAAACTGTCTATTTTGGGAGGAATTTTACCTATAGACAACATTTTTAGGCCCAAAACTATGAAGTAAGTGCCAATGTTGTCAGCTTTAGAGGGGCCCGTTAGGGTTTTTCTATGACCCTCGGAAAATGTTTAGACTTCCTCCGTCTAACAGATGATCATTTCAAGTGTGTGTTGCTTCTTTTGAATCACAATCAACTTTGTTGGCCACGTATGTTTAACACACAAGGAATTTGACTTGGTATACTGTTCTCCTTGTTCAATGTAAGAAACAAATTAAAACGAAACAACTACAAGAGAGCACAATACTGTGGTGTCCATCCGCAGCGCCATCTTGGTATGAAAAATAGAGGTTTCAGCTATAAAAGTAAAACATACCGAAAAACTAAACAAAATAACACTAATAAATGTTGCGCAGATGCTATTGCGTCATGCGTGGACGGAAAAATGATGCCGCCACAGGAAAGTACGAGTCATAGCTACTAACAAACGTGTGATGATAATCATGGACCCAGATATGGATATTATTTTATTGTTGCGGTATTATCGGAATAAAAGTACCTGCGTTTCTGTTCCCGCTGCATAGTTCAATATGGCTACTGTTGACTTCAATAACAAAATTGGTCAGATGTCTTAATCTGTGAGGATGTAACTTGATTTTATGGTGGATAACTTCTTTTTACACGTCCATGATCACTACAAATGCTTCACTGTACTTTTTTTTTTTTTTGTCCCATCTTAAAAAGTGGTAGTAGTTTGTTCTCTTGCCTTCATCTCACCTGAAAAACAGAATTCAAAACTAATAATATCCTTCAGGCTTTGGCAACCTGGATGCTAACCATTGTTAGCCCCTCATCAGACAAGATGGGCCTATGGCGCTATAATGTTAGGAACAAAGTAACGCACTAATCCATATAGCATGATAATTTTAACCAGGTGCTCCCAGGGGAAAAAGTTTTCCTGTGGATCTGGTTTTACCCTTATACTGAACCCACCCTGGCATCAATCACTATGTGTCATTGTTGTGGTGTTTGCTTGCTTTTCCATGAGTTATCATTTCAATTAAGATTTTTATCATCTAACAGGTTTGTGTGTAAGAACAATGGAGTTCTGTTTGAAAATCAGCTTCTACAGATTGGCATCAAGTCCGAATATCGTCAAAATCTCGGTGAGTAACTATACTGCTTGAGTAGATAAATAAACGTTTGGTCATTACCAATGCACCATCTGGGTCTATTTAGTGTGTAACACTTCTCTGTTTGATATACAGTCCCTAAAGTATGGACATATGATACACATAATTATACAAAAAATAATATATAATTAATAAATACTTACGAAAGAAATCAGTCTCTAAATAATTTTTTTATACTTTTTTTTTTCTAAATATACAGGTGCATCTCAGACTTTTTCAATTAAAAAAGTGTAATAGTTTTTACTCTATAAATTTACTACAGAGTACACACATGCTGAAATAGTGTACGTGTTGCTTTCTTAATCTTTTTTACAGCTAATCAAAACTCCCAATTATTATATCATAAAATGGGGAAAAAATGATCGCTCTCCCAGGCCTTCCCAGTGTTTACCTGTTTCTAACCTTTTTTATAAGGGGCGGCGGAAGTTGGCATACCAGTCAGCGATCCTGTTTTGTCTCCCTATAATGTTTGTCTGCTCTTGAATGGGATTGTGCTGAAAATCTTAATTTCCCCTCAGGGATGAATAAAGTATTTCTAATTCTAATTCTTCAAAGGGCCGCTTGTAACTTGTATGATATGACCGTGCAAATGTACAGTATAATCGCCTCATAATATTGAACAATTGCCAAATGATTTGACTACCCGTATTATTGTTTACAAACAAAGTCCAAATTTCGTACTGTGTATGTTCAAATGTGTACGGGTATGACAAATAAAGCCCCTTAAATCGCTTCCAAATACATGCACCTGGGGAGAGGTTGATTGGCAAGACTAAAATTGGCCCTAGTGTGTGAAAGTGAGTGTGAATGTTGTCTGTCTATCTGTGTTGGCCCTGCGATGAGGTGGCGACTTGTCCAGGATGAACTCTGCCTTCCGCCTGAATGAAGCTGAGTTAGGCTCCAGCAAACGCCGCGACCCCGAAAGGGACAAACGGTAGAAAATGGATTGATGGAAATCGAAACTGCTTTGACATCAAAAGTCAAAATGACAAGCAAATATTACATTTTAGGTATTGGAATATTGGTTTCGGAAAGGGTTAAAATGACCAAAATAATTGAATAGTTTGCTGCATCAAATATTCAAATAATATTCAGTTACAGGGGAACTGCACTTTTTTGGAATTTTGCCTATCGTTCACAATCATTATGAGAGACAGGAGCATACATTTATTTTCTTTTTTTTTTTTTTAAGAATTCTAAAGATGATAAAATATGCTTGGAAGATGCAGTTAATAGGAGTTACCATTGTAGCCCTAAAAAGCCCTCTAAAACAACTTCAAAACCCTCCATCAACCAGTCATGCACAATATAGTAGTTATCTATATTAATACAAATTAACGTTTGATGTTTTGACTTGAAAAAATAAAATAAATAAATCAAAACCAAATGACACTCGGGTAGAAATGAAATACATTGATTACGTAGATCCATAAAAGATCATCCATGACCAAATAAATGCCAGGCAGGCACTTTTAGTGCGGTATTTCAAGAGCCTACTGTGTTGTTTAACAAGTTGTCTTTTTCATAGGGAGAATGTATTTATTCTATGGGAACAAGACATCGGTGCAATTTGCCAGCTTTACCACCACAGTCAGCTGTCCAGGAGAGCTGCAGTCTCATATCCTTTCATTTCTGTCGAGCAGGATACATGTGGACCAGTATGATGTTATACCATATAAAATAGAAATTGTCTCTGTCACTTTGACAGCGTTTTCTTGCAAATGCCTGATGTTGCAAAGGTTTTATAAGTGACACTGATTAAAATATTTAGACCCAGTAAGAAGACATTTAATGGTCCGTAACAGCCAGCCACAGCTCAATGTACAGACCAAACCAGTGGAGCCACTGGTAGAGGGAGGAGCCCAAATCCAGCAAGTCCTCAACATAGAGTGTCTGACTGACTTTTCTGATGCTCCACTGCTCAACATCAAGTTCAGGTGGGTTCTATCTAAACTAATATGGGGAAAAGTTTGGGCACTTCCTGAACAATTAACCTGTTCATGGGACAAGCTGACTGACGTAAGCGGTTGTCAACATAACCGAAATCGAAGCCGAAACTAGCCATTGTATACACATTTGTTACTTGAACTAGAGACAAATGATTATTGCTGTGATACAATAATCTAAAGCTTTTATTTTGAATATTATTTTGCCCTGAACAGGAAGTAACTGGTAATGCTGTTTGTTTATGTCGACGTGTGGTTAACTTCATCATTATCACTAAGCACCTTGAAACAACAACATCAACGGTATTACTGTCTAGATAGACAGTAATACCGTTGATGTTGTTGTTTCAAGGTGCTTAGTGATAATGATGAAGTTAACCACACGTCGACATAAACAAACCTAGTTTTCATAGGCTTAAAAGACCTATAGCATCCATGTGCTTATAATTTCAACAACATTTTTTGTGACGCATTGACTTATGGTAAGTAAGTAAGTACATTTTATCTATAAAGCACTTTTCACAGATAAAATCACAAAGCGGTGTAGAAAACATAGGTGAAGTAAAACAACAATTCAATCAAAACAACAGGGGCAACATCATAAAATGGATACAAAGTAGATTAAAATTGATAGTTAAAAGGTAATTAACTAAAAGCTTTACTAATCAAGAGAAGTTTTCAAATGTTTCTTAAAACATTTGTAAATAATTTGCGGGACTGGTGCAAATTATTCCAGTGTCTGGGAGCTATAGCCTGTAATACCAGGTCGCCATGGGTTTTAAAATTAGTTTTGGGGACTTCAGACCCTGGTCTGAAGACCGGAGGCTGCGCTGTGAAGAGTAGGGCCATAGCAAGTCAGTGATGTACTGACGGGCCCAACCATGCAATTAGGGCTGGGCGATATTGCCTTTTTTTAATAATGCGATATTTTTAGGCCATATCGCGATATACGATATATATTACGATATTTTGCCTTGGCCTTGAATGAACACTTGATGCATATAATCACAGCAGTATGATGATTCTATGTGTCTACATTAAAACATTCTTCTTCATACTGCATTAATATATGCTACTTTTAAACTTTCATGCAGAGAGGGAAATCACAACTAAGTCAGAGACATTTTAAGTGTCAAATAAAAATGAGCTGCATAATAAGAAATGAAATAGTATTCGTCCTTCACTATGTGGTATGTTACCTAGATTATGAAATTCTCTTCATTCTCTAGCGAGTGACTTTTCAAATGATGCTACATATTAGCAGCAATGCTAATTTTTATAGCAACGCTTTTCCCCCCCACACTTGACAAATTACGGTTGTCTTTTCGACATATTCCCACTTGAAGCCGAACCAACGCCAGACGATGGAAACCCTGCTGTTTTTATTGGGAATTAAGTCTTCCTTCATTTGATACCAGATCCGCACCATCTTTTCTCTCATACGGCTACGTTAGCAGCTAGCGTTAGCCACGCCGCTACCTCTCTGCCCTGCGAGGGTGTGTATGTGACGTATGTAATAATGTGCGCCTGCTTGTCTGTGAGAATGAGAGACAGGAAAGAACGAGGAGAGCCTGAAGTACACACCCGCAGCTAAAAGTCCTGTGTGAGAACGTATATTCGAATATTACTATATAGTCATTTTCTGTATCGCACAGAGACAAACCTGCGATATATCGTATATATCGGCCAGCCCTACATGCAATGCACGGAATGTCAGGACTAAAAGTTTAAACTCAATGCGGAATTTAACTGGAAACCAATGAAGACTGGAGAAGGGAGAACGAAGAATGGGGGTGTATGGGCTCAAAAGTCTGGCAGCTGCATTTTGTACAGTCTGAAGTCTCTTTCGCGTTGACTTGTTGTAAAGAGTGAAAAGAGAATTGTAATAGTCAATACTAGACGAAATGAACGCGTGAATGATCATTTCGAGATCCAATTTTGACAACAAATTTCTCACTTTAGAAATATTTCTGAGATGATAGATAGATAGATAGATAGATAGATAGATAGATAGATAGATGGATATATAGTACTTTATTGATTCCTTCAGGAGAATCAATAAAGTACTATCCATCTATCATGGTACATCATGTAAAATAGAGTCCCTCTGGTTCACTTACACAAACTAGTCTTTTGGACACAAATGAGACACTGAACAATATCCACCAAAAAATGTTTTTTCATTTAGCACAGTTTTATGCAGGAGTCAAATAGAGATCCCTAAATTGTCTGAGGCCACAAAGGTCAAATGTATTGTGTGTTACAGATACGGAGGAGCTCTGCAAAACTTGACCCTCAAGCTCCCCGTCACCATCAACAAATTCTTTCAGCCCACTGAAATGTCCTCAAATGATTTCTTCCAGCGTTGGAAACAGCTGAGCCTGTGAGCGTCTGCCATTGATAGTTTTGTCAGATTATGCAGCGCGTCTTGTAAAGTTTTTTTTGTCAATTCTCCTTAGGCCTCAACAAGAAGCACAAAAGATATTCAAAGCTAACCACAGCATGGACACAGAAGTACTTAAGGCCAAGGTATGTCAACATACTTACCTACTGATATTTGTAACATTAATTGTCTTTACACTAACCCTGCCTGGACCCTATAACCACTCTCCACATGGTTTTTCACTACACATGTCAAATGCAGTAAAATGTACCAACATTTTGCAATTCAATTATATGTATAGTTACAATTATGTTTCAAGTTATTGGAAATACACACAACCCAGAGCAGTGTTCTCTATTTTGTTAAGCGGTCAGATGCCATTTACTAGTGATGGGTAAAGGACGCCTTAGTGAGTGTACGGCACATTTACTACCTGTATTGACAGTGTACTGATACTGTGTGAGTGTTTTCATATTGATCGTTCGCCATCTGCTGGATTAAAAAAGTAACCTATAACCTGAATATAAGAGTTTTGGTTTAGTAAGGTCCCTATTAGCTGCTGCAATAGTAGTAAACTATTCTTTCTGGGGTCTACAATTTCAAAAACGCTTTGATACACATTTTCATACACAAAAACACCACATTCAAAAAAACAACAGATCCACATGAACTATTTACAATAATTATGCTAATGTAGTATTACACAATAACCATACAAATAAAAATGTCTACAGAAACTTCCAAGCCCTAAGAAAAAAGTAACGGATTGTTTTCATGCAAGCAAGTTGGAAACCAAAAATAGATTTAAGAAAAAAGAAAATGAGCTATTTTTGTGTACATATATAAATACTTGCATCTTTTGTGTGACTGAATTCATTCCTAAACTAAAAATACCGTATTTCCTTGAATAGCCGCCGGGGCGCTAATTAATTTAAAACCTCTTCTCACTCCTGCGCTTATTCAAAGCATGCGGTAAAAGTAAGCAGGCGCTAATAGTTTTAAAACCTCTTCTCACCCCTGCGCTTACCAATGGCATGCAGTAAAAAATTGAGTGTGACAAAAATGAAATACTAATATAAAATGATTCTGCATCCGCGGCCTGGTGGTTGGGGACCACTGTTCTACAGCATGTCATCGCGCCCACTTTTACACCATGCTGTCTGCGTGTCGGCCGGACGCATGCATTTCGCTGCTTATTTTACGAGATTGCAATGCATACTTGGTCAACAGCCGTACCTTTTACACTGATGTTTGTGATATAAACAACTTTTAAACCCTTACTAATATGCACCACACTCTGTGAACCCTCACCAAGCACATTTCTGGAGAGCATTGGCTCTGTGGCACATTATAAACGCAGCATAGGGATTACCCATAATGCCGTGACTCGTGGCTATTATACACGTGCCCCCAACCCCGCCCACCTCCAACCAACGCACGGAGGGGGGGTGGGTTTGGTGCCAGCGAGTGTATGGACGGTGTAGCCAGGAGTCGTGGATGCATTGCATTGTGGGTAGGTGTTGTGTTGCGTTTGTGGTGTGTTGCAGGGCATATGTTCTCCAGAAATGTGTTTGGTGTGGGTTCACAGAGTGTGGCGCATATTATTAAGAGTGTTGAAGTTGTTTTATATCACAACCATTAGTGTGATCTGTATGGCTGTGGAACAAGACCCCTGGTTTACACACAGTGAAGGCAAAAAAACTCCTCTGCTGTTTTGGAATGATAGCCGGGGAAGGGTCACCTGTGACGTAACAAATTTGACCCGGCGGTAAAAGTAAGAATGTGCATATTAATTTGGGGAGTGAGTCTTGCCCGGCCGTAAATCAAGGCAGGCGCATATTGCATGCCCGACGGCCATTCAAGGAAATACGGTATTAGCAAGATAAGCATATGTTTATGTTAAACAGTTTTATAGAAAGTAATATGAATTGCACAACTTTGGTCAATGATCCAAATAGTGAACAGGAAAAAAAGAACATTTACTTTCTTGTTGAGGACTATCTGTAAGATCCTCACCACTAGCGCCAACTCCATTAGTGGTGGTTTGATTCATATGTGGTGGGATGCCATATATAATAATTTTATGGCAGACACTGGGTTCCATTTCATAATCATTTTTTTTTTACTAACTCGAGTTGATATTAGCCAGAATTTAGTTTATGCTGTTCATCCCTAACCCATTGCCAAGTGGCCCTTTGGGAATACTACTTGCCCACCAGGAAATCTTTTTTTTGTTTTTGTTGTTCTAGCTACTAGGACTTGGAGCGGCCCTGCTGGACAATGTCGATCCAAACCCAGAGAACTACGTGTCTGCTGGAGTGATCCAGACCAAGGGTCAGCAGGTTGGCTGTCTGCTAAGACTGGAGCCTAATGCCCAGGCACAGGTACAACACACACTCCTCCAGTTACAAACTAAATACTTCATGCATTTGTAAGATAACAGTATATATTTTTTATTCAAATCATTTCTTAACCTTTCATTATTAATGTGATTTAATTAGATACAATCAGCTATCATCTTTAACAGAAAATGGCTGGATTTTTTGAGTCTCAACTATGTCAACCAATCTGAAGTCTAGACCTGGGCCGATAAGACCTTTTGTGGACATTATATTGTCCCACAATTTATTGCCGATAAACAATATTACTGTCATCATTATTTTGAAATGTATTTGTGATAATTAGTAATAATAATGCAAATGTTCCTTTCCAACACAATAAGCTTTTCTCACTTTCTTTTTAGCCACTGTAATTAAAAGGTCAAAAACTTTTAAATATCCAAAGTAAGTAAACACTAAAATGGAAAAAGCAGAAAAGAGATGGTAGATCAACTGGTCTTAAAGGGGGGTCTATTTAAAGGCTAGCGTATACAAATGAGTTTTCAGATTTAACTTCAATTTTAAATATAAACATTCAATCAATTAATCAATGTTTATTTATATAGCCCTATATCACAAGTGTCTCAAAGGGCTGCACAAGCCACAACGACATCCTCGGTTCAGAAAAATTCACAACTCAGTGGGATGTCAATATGAATGACATTGGAGAGGACCGCAGATGTGGGTGACCCCCCTCCCCCCTCTAGGGGTGACCGGATGCAATGGATGTCGAGTGGGTCTAGCATAATATTGTGAAAGTCCAGTCCATAGTGGATCTAACATAATAGTGTAAAAAAAGTCCAGTCCATAGTGGGGCCAGCAGGAGACCATCCCGACCGGTTTCAACAGCACAGCGATGTTCCCAACTGATGCACAGACGAGTGGTCCACCCTTGGTCCTTCCTTTGGACAGCTAGCGCGTCATCTGTGGCCGCCGAATCTGTGCCCCCCCTTCCAGAAGGAAGAGGGGGGCAGAAAGGAAAAACGGCAGATCAACTACTCTAAAAAGGGGTCTATTTAAAGGCTAGAGTATACAAATGAGTTTTAAGATGGGACTTGAATGCTACTACTGAGGTAGCCTCGCTGACTGTTACCAGGGGGGCATTCCAGAGTACTGGAGCCCGAAAAGAAAATGCTTTATAGCCCGCAGACTTTTCTTTGGGCTCTTGGAATCACTAATAAGCCGGAGTTCTTTGAACGCAGATCTCTTGCCGGGACATATGATACAATACAATCGGCAAGATAGGCTGGAGCTAGACCGTGTAGTATTTTATACGTAAGTAGTAAAACCTCAAAATCACATCTTAAATGCACAGGAAGCCAGTGCAGGTGAGCCAGTAAAGGAGCAATATGATCAAACTTTCTTGTTCTTGTCAAAAGTCTAGCAGCCGCATTTTGTACCCACTGTAATCTTTTAATGCTGGACATGGCGAGTCCTGAAAATAATACGTTACAGTAATCGAGACGAGATGTAACAAACGCATGAATAATGATCTCAGCGTTGCTAGTGGACAAAATGGAACACATTTTTGCGATATAACGGAAATGAAAGAAGGCTGTTTTAGTAACACTCCATTCCAATTACAATGTTAAAATATACAAGTTTATTGCATTTGAAAGGATATACATGCATTATATTATGTATTATTATTACATCACTGGTTCGTGTGGTTTCAAAAAATAAT
>NC_084633.1:427500-430000 GCF_033978795.1 Nerophis ophidion
ATATAAATATATATATATACAGTACATATATAAACAGTACAAATATAATGTATCTATATACATGTATATAGTACGTATGTATATACAAACAGTACAAATGTGTATATATATACAGTGAGAGTAAAAAGTATTTGATCCCTTGCTGAATTTGTTGGTTTTCCCACTAATAAAGACATGATCATTCTATACTTTTAATGGTAGATGTATTCTAAAATGGAGAGACAGAATATCAAAACGAAAATCCAGAAAATAACTTTCAAGAATATATTTAAATTCATTTGTATTTCATTGAGGGAAATAAGTATTTGATCCCTCTAGACAAAAGCAGTTAATACTTGGTGGCAAAGCCTTTGTTTGCAAGCACAGCGGTCAGACGTTTGTGGTAGTTAACCACAAGGTTAGCACACATATCAGGGGGAATTTTGGCCCACTCTTCTTTGCAGATCCTCTCGAGATCATTCAGGTTGGTGGGCTGTCGCTTGGCAACTCGGACCTTCAGGTCCCTCCGTAGATTTTCAATAGGATTGAGGTCCGGCAACTGGCTGGGCCACTCCATGACCTTAATATGGTTCTTCTTGAGCCACTCCTTTGTTGCCTTTGCTGTATGCTTTGGATGGTTGTCATGTTGGAAGACCCAACCACGGCCAATTTTCAGCTTCCTGGTAGAGGGGAGGAGGTTGTCCCTCAAGACTGCACGGTACATGGCTCCATCCATCTTCCCACTGATGCGGTGTAGTAGCCCTGTGCCCTTGGCAGAGAAACACCCTCAAAACATAATGCTTCCACCTCCATGCTTGATGGTGGGCACAGTGTTCTTTGGGTCATAGGCAGCATTTTTCTTTCTCCACACACGACGTGTAGAGTTTAGGCCAAATAGTTAAATTTTGGTCTCGTCTGACCATAGAACCTTCTCCCAATCACTTTGTGCATCTTTGAGGTGATCATTGGCATACTTTAGGCGGGCCTCCACATGTGCCTTCTTAAACAGGGGTACCTTTCGGGCACCGCAGGATTTTAACCCATTCCGTTGCAAAGTGTTGCCAACTGCTTTCCTGGTGACTGTGGTCCCAGCTGCCTTGAGGTCATTCACTAACTCCTGCTGAGTGGTTGCAGGACGATTTCTCACGGTTCTCATGATCATTGCAACCCCACAAGGTGAAATCTACTGTGGAGCACCAGATCGAGGTCTGTTGATGGTCATGTTATACTTTTTTAAATGTTCTAACAGTTGCACCAATGGTTGTTACTTTGAGTCCCAGCATCTTGCTAATGTTTTTGTAGACCATTCCAGATTTGTGCAGGTCAACAATCCTGTCTCTGAGGTCCCGAGAGAGTTCTTTTGTCTTACCCATGTTGGAGAGCTTGGAATCTGTCTGAGTCTCTGATCAGGTGTCTTTTATACAGGTGATTAGTTAGAACAGGTGTCTTCAATTCAGTCTTCAATTCCCAAATTGATTGGGAGTGCCTAACTGCTCTGTGAAAGCCAGAAATCCTAATGCACACTAGGGGATCAAATACTTTTTTCCCTCAATGAAATACCAATCAATTAAAATATATTCCTTAAAGTTATTTTCTGGATTTTCTTTTTGATATTCTATCCCACCATGTTTAAATACATCTACCATTAAAAGTATAGAATGATCATGTCTTTATTAGTGGGCAAACCAACAAAATCAGCAAGGGATCAAATACTTTTTACTCTCACTGTATATATACATACATATGTATGCGTATATATATATATACAGTACATATGTATGTGTATATATAAACAGTTCAAATGTATGTATGTAGTAAATGCACAGTTGTGTTATAAGTGACTAAGCATATTATTATTAGTTTAAAATGTTCTGCTTTTTTCCGTTACATTTTGATTTTTTGCTTTTTTTTTTACATTTACAAATCCTCATTGTTCCTGTGACAAATTGTAATGACATAAATTTCATTAAATAATTGTGTAAAAACTATTAAAATTCACAATGTTTAATTTAGTGCTTTCAAATGATTAAGTATTTTGATCAAATTAATCACTCTTGAATTTGGATTAATGATTAATCACACATTACCTGCTTGCATAATTTAAATAGATGTATGATATATATCTATATAGATGTGTATATATACGTACGTATGTATGTATGTATGTGTATATGTATGTATGTATATAAGTGTTTATTTGTGTATATACATATGTATGTATATATATATATACATATATACAGTACATATATAAACAGTACAAATGTTATGTATTTATATACATATATAGTACATATGTATGTATATATAAACAGTACAAATGTATGTATACATTTGTACATAGATTTGTATGCGTGTATATATACATATATATATATACTGTACATGTGTGTGTATATATAAACAGTACAAATGTATGTACATATAAATAAAGTACAGTACATATGTATGTGTATTTATAAACAGTACAAATGTATGTATATACAGTGGTGCAAAAAAGTATTTAGTCAGCCACCGATTG